>NW_020837958.1:39017317-39144843 GCF_003676395.1 Aethalodelphis obliquidens
GCATGTGGGATCTTCCCGGACCGGGGCACGAACCCGTGTCCCCTGCATCGGCAGGCGGACTCTCAACCACTGTGCCACCAGGGAAGTCCTATTTTTCGTTTTTTGAGGACCCTCCAAACTGTTCTCCATAGTGGCTGCACCAACTTACATTCCCAACAACAGTGCAGGAGGGTTCCCTTTTCTCCGCACCCTCTTCAGCATTTGTTATTTGTAGTCTTTTTAATGATGGCCATTCTGACTGGTGAGAAGCCTCACCATCTTCTTATACCATGTCTTGTGGCAAGACTATGGTTGGGAGATCCAGATGAGCCTGTGCAACAGGGCTTCTTAGAACGACTAATTCTTACTCTCCAAGGCCAACAAACAGGGGTAGCGGGGAATGGGTTCCATTAGGTTCTGTTTGTCTATTAAGGGCAAACACAGAAGCCCTAACTGAGCTTGTGCCATTCCCCAAGCAGGGTAAAACAGAACTTCCCGGTTTTGCCTTAACTTCTTCAGTGTCTAGCACTAGCCAAAGGCCCCTTCTTCACTAGGACTTAGAAACAAAGTTAAAAAGACACTAGAGGGGCACTCAGTCACCCCTTTGTGTCCCATTTCTACCATCTTCCTCCTCTCAGTATTCTTTTCTTCAAATTTTGATCTCACAAGAAGCCTCCTTCCAGAAGAAGATGGCTAATCCTTAAAGTTAGTCCCCACCAAGCAGGCCATGCCCTCAATAACTTGGGCTTCTGGTCCTTCTGGCTGTTCTGACTCCTGGTGCCTACTCCTGGGTCTCCTGCAGGGCTTTGGACTCTTGCCCATCTGCTTAACAGCCTATTTGCCTGCACTTTTAAACCTATAAACTTTCTGACTGAATTAGAAGTGTCTGACCCCAAATTCAGTGCTCACATGCTGGCATTTTAACACTCATTTATGACTTTCAAACAGCTATTTGATGAAATAGCTAGCTAAAGGCAGTGGCAGTACAAAGAGAAGTAAGACACACTTTTCTGGCCTCCAGGGTCCCCTCCATTCCTACCCCCCAATTATTAAAGTATATACTGAATTACATAAGTGGTAGATGTAGGTCTTTGAATCTGACTTTCTTATACCCTGACTACTCCTAAGGATTAATTTTCTTATCTGAAAAATCAGTAAAGTTCTTTAAAATCGGTAAACCCCTATAAAAATGTCAGTCGTTCATTTGTCAGTTCTCTATTCTTTGCTTTACCTGTGAGTCTGATGTTCCCAACTACAGCAGGAGGAGTCTGATTTTTCCAGTATCCCTTGTGTCTGGCCCTGGGCTGGGCAGCACAGTACCCGGTTCTAGTGACAACTGAAAGGTGCGTACAGGTTTGGAAGATTCATTTTCTCAGCTCTGGGGTCCCACACACCACAGGTCTTTACATTCTTTACATTCTAAAGGCGTCTGTGCCAAGAAGTGTGACCGTCCCAGAGAAATTCAACACACTCTCGTTCAAAAGCCACCCCAAATTCTCTGATCTGGCGCCTGACCCAAACATTCCTGTGTCCTGGCCAGTACTTGTCAGGGTCTGCGATGGCCAAAAAAATAATTACAAACAACTCAAAACAGCTTTCTGCTAGGAAGAGTTTTCTAACAGTGCTGGGGTGGCCATCCAAGGACCAGCCCAGATAGGGACTTGGCGCAGTGCCCTGGGGAGATGTCCAACCTATTAGTGGACCCTCTAGGATTATACCCTCTGGGTTCAGAAGTGGGGCTGGCTCCCAATAATCAGTGCTTATCACAGCAGCCCCAAGAGCACAGTGATAAAGGCCTTGAAGTTATAAACACTGAGGAGCCAGGCACACCACTGCATGGGGTAAAAACAATGTGGATTACAGTTTCCATAGCAACAAGAGGTTCTTCCTCAAGCCTCCCAGGCCTACTGCTGGCTGGCTTACCAGAGAACACATTCCTAGGCTCCAAAAGAGACCAAGACTAGGAGAGAACTTCTCACCATCTTTCTGCCCCATATAAGCCTCCACTCAAACAATACAAGGAAGCTAACTGGGCCCCCTTCTTACTTTCCTGAGAGAAGATAACCAAGAACACCTACTGAAAAACCTGGCAGTCAGGATGATCGTTTTAAGAACTAGGTTCGCAGCCCTTCCTTACCCGATGCAGCTCTCAGCTATGGTGGCAGAGCAATTCCCCTGAAGAGGGACTGACTATTAGGAATGAAGTATGCCTGAGCCTCCTTACAGCCCAGGCTCCCTGACCCTGCTCCCTCATCTGCACAAGCCTGATGCGATTTCTGAGGAAAGGTCTCTCTGGCAAAGCACATTCCAGCTCACAGAGAACAGAGTTCAGGTCTCAAAGTCTCTTGCCTGGGTTACTACAATAGCTTCCTCGCTGATCTCCCTGCTTCTGCTCTAGTCTCTCTTAAACTCATCCTCTACCAAAGCAGTCAGTATAATTTTTCTAAAATTCAAATCTGACTAGACCACGGTCCTGAATAAAATCCTTTTCAGGTTCCCATAAAAACCTGTACACAAATGTTCATAGAAGTTTTATGTGTAATGGCCAAAAAATGGAAGCAGGCTATATGTCCTTCAACGGGTGAATGGTTACACTCTAGTACTTACATATTACTCAGCAATAAACAGGAATGAAGTAATGATTCACATACCTTCCCTGGGTGAAGTCCCAGGGAATTATGCTATGCAAAAAAATCCAATTCAAAAAGGTTACAAACTCCACAATTCTATTTATATAACTTTTTTTTTTTTTTTTTTTTGCGGTACGCGGGCTCCGGACGCGCAGGCTCAGTGGCCATGGCTCACGGGCCCAGCCGCTCCGCGGCATGTGGGATCCTCCCGGACCGGGGCACGAATCCACGTCCCCTGCATTGGCAGGCGGACTCTCAATCACTGCGCCACCAGGGAAGCCCTATATAACATTTTTTAAAGGGCAGAATTTTAGAAATGGAGGATAGAGGGGTTAGGGACACAGAAGGGCATGGGAGGGAAGGGTGTGATTACAGGACAACATGAGAGAATTCCCTGGCAGTCCAGTGGTTCGGACTTGGCGCTTTCACTGCCAAGGGCCCGGGTCGATCCCTGGTCGGGGAACTAAGAAACCCACAAGCCACTCGGCCGGCTGAAAAAGAAAAAAAAAAATAGATAACACGAATGATCCTTACGGTGTTGGAACAGAACTTGGTACACACACACACACACACACACACAAATACATGTAAAAGTGAGGAAATCTGAACAAGATCAGTGGATTGTGTTAATGTCAATATTCTGATTGTGATATTATACTACAGTTTTTCAAAACGTTACTGTGGGGGAAACTACACAAAGTTTCCCAGTGATCTCTATATTATTTCTTTTCTTTTTTTTTTTTTTTTTTTTTTTGGTTCGCGAGCCTCTTCCCTTTTTTGGCCTTCCCCGGTGCGGAGCACAGGCTCCGGACGCGCAGGCTCAGCGGCCATGGCTCACGGGCCCAGCCGCTCCGCGGCATGTGGGATCTTCCCGGACCGGGGCACGAACCCGTGTCCCCTGCATCGGCAGGTGGACTCTCAACCACTGTGCCACCAGGGAAGCACTTATATTATTTCTTAAAACTGCAGATAAAGCTATAATTATCTCAATAAAAATTCTAATTTAAAAACAAAATCCTTTGCAGGGCTCCCAAATTCCTACAACAGTGATTCCTAACTTTTTTTCAATGAGTAATTCAAAAAAGCTCCATATAATAATGGTTGTTCTTTTAGTATCCACCAACTGAAAAATGATAGTGGAAATAATATGGATTCATGAGACACCCCTCAAGGACCCTTTTCAGGGCTTCAGATCCCCAAGACTGGAAACCCCTGGCCCATAAAATGAATATAAATGAACAAAGCATACAAGGCTTTTCAAGAGGTGGTCCCTTCCGAGTTCTCTAGCCTTACCCCATGCCGCTCACTCACACATACCCCACGCTTTCACCGCACTAAACCACATGCAATTCCATAAATACACAAGATTCACTTTGCGGCTTTGTACATGATGTACCCTCTGCCTGCAATATCCTTGCCCCATTCTATGCCTGACTAACTCCTACTCAAGTTTCAAGATTCTACTCAGGCTTTTCCTAATTCCTCCAAGAAGTCTTCTCTGCACCGAAATTCCTAGGGTTAGATTAGGAGCCCCTCTTCTGTGCTCTCATATTCCCTGTGCTTCCCTCTATCACACTTAGACCAATTACTCAACCTCTTGATGCCCCATTTCATTTTATTTATTTATTTATTTTTGGCCGAGCCTCACAGCTTCTGGGATCCTAGTTCCCCAATCAGGGATCAAACCCGGACCCCCTGGAAGTGCAGAGTCCTAACCACTGGACTGCCAGTGAAGTCCCCTCATTTCGTTATCTTAAAATAAATAGAAAATAATACGTACCTGTCTCATAAAGTTGTGCAAATTAAATGAGTTAAGTACTTCAAATAGAGCATGGCATACAGTAAGCGTTTGATTACTACCAAGTTGTTTTTGTTCTAATTGTCTGTCTAACCACTACAGTAAAAGATACAAGCAGGAATCAGTATTTGCATCCATCTCTAGGTCTATGGTAGGTGCCTGATCAATATTTGGGAAAAAGAATTAAGGGATCTAAGTTTGAGGTGAGGAGGTAGAATTTAAGTCAATGGTAGCACGGGGGATCTAGAAAATTGGGAATTACTACTAAGAGCAAGAGGTAAGTATAGGGTGCCAGCAAGGAGTAAGATAGCCATCTCAGAAAGGGAAGCACTATTACACGTTACTGAGAGCTTGGGTGAATAAACACAACTGAGAACTGCTAAATTATACATATCTCCTAACCTGGCTTTGGCTGTACTCAATTATTATGAAGAACTCCTTTGATTTGTCATTGTAACTTGTTAACATTGAGCTGAAAAAGTTGCTTAACCTTTTGGAGGCACTGTTTCCTCCTCTAAAATGTGGCATAATAACACAATTTTCTAAGTATTTAAGATTATGCAAGAAAACTACCTAGCCCATTGATTGAAGTAAAACTAGTTTGGTCTGGATAAATGTTATGTCTTCCCCTTGACTCAAAAAAATTTTTTTTCTCTTAAAATTTTGAAAATATATCCCTTGAATAATAACTACCTAGCTGATGGGAGAATGAGATGTATGTGAAACCGACCTATACAAAGTACCAGCTTGACAAAGGGTGTAGACGGGTACCTAGAATTACTCTCCCCTCAGCTCCTCATGTTTAATGGAGACTTGCTGGCCCTTCAAGGCCCAGGGAAAGTCCATCTCCACCGGGAAACCTTCTTGAACCACTCCAGCCCCTATGAGTCTCCCCTTCTGAGGTCAGAGCACTGAACCCAGTCTGGTCCAGGCACCACCTCATAAGGTTTCTTCTAATCATAACTGAATTATGTTCCCCACGTGGCCTGTTAGCTCCTCTGGAGTGGGACTTGACTGTCTTGCTGCTATCTCCACAAGAACAGAATTAAGGACATTCTAACTGCCTAAGGGAGAAAGGGAGGATGAACATGACAAGAACTATGCAGCAACTTCTACATATGGTGTCTCTTTACAACTCTGTGAAGGTGGTACCTTTATTATCTCCAATATAAGATGAGGAAACTGAGGCCCAGATATACTACATGACTTACTCAAGTCACATAAATGGTGAAAGTAGGGCTGGAACTGGGATACTATCTATCTCCAGAGTCTTCATAATAATAAGTGCATATTGGTATCTGCCTGGTTACCAACCATATAGCTGATTTGTTAGGCAATTCGGTCACACCAGCCTCCCATCTCAACTCCTCTTTGCTGCCAATTTGGGCCCGAGACAGTTGTTTGACTTTCTTTCTTCCTCTTATTTTGTCCCACATAGGAAATGCGAAGGGAACTCCCCTGTGTCCCTTCCAGGTTGGAGTATGTGGGAGAAACAGGCTAAACCAAGGGCCCTTCAGGGGTAATAAAAAGGGAGGCAAATATTCATAACCTATAATATCACAGCCGGAAAGACTCAATAGTTAAATTCTCTGGTTTTACAGATGAGGATGTTGAACCCTAAAAGGCAAGGTCATTTGCCTAAGGTCACACAGCTGAATGGAGACTGAAACCCTGTCTCCCAGCTCCCAAATTAGCGCTCATTTTGGTCTACCCTGCACCACGCCATGGAGACAGAACTGGAGTATGAACTGTCAGGCCTGTCACTAAGCAAAAAAGCCAAACACTGTAAACACAGGAAATGGGCTGGGGTGAGGTTCAGAGGGCGTAGCAACCTTTGCCAAGTTAGAAGTGTTCACGGGTTTCCTGTCCACAGCTGTTAACTGTCACAGAAACGCTTCAGAAAGTAATACAAGGCAGAGAAAAAGGAAATGACTGAGGCTTAGAATTGACTATAAATTATTCAGGCCAACCCACTTAGTTTTACAGATGAGGAAGCTAAGACCCCCCAAAAAAGAAAAATGACGTGTCCAAACTCACACCACAGAATTTAAGGACCCTTAGAAACCACTTACGTGGTTCAAATCTTTCACTTTAATGATGAGCTGTCTGAGACCCAGAAAGGGAAAGAGGCTTGCCCAATGTCACACAGCTAGACTGGGTCAGAGGCAGCACTGGAACCCGGGTCTTCTACCTCACAGGCCAGTATGCTTCCCACTAGTTAGAGTGAATAAGATAAAGGGGTTTGCCTCAGATGATCTGAGTGCTGTTTTGGTCTCGGAAAAAATACATGTCAGGAAATTGAAAATAAGCAGAATATACTAACAGCTAATGAAGAATGACAAGGACCATACAGAGCAAGCTTAAAGGAGCCAAAACCAAAGTGGTCTGGTTGCTTAAGACACTTTGGGAAACTAAGAGGCAGAAAAATATTTTGGCTATTCTAGGAACTTAAAATCCAAATAAGAACAAGTAGGGAAGGCAGACAGAAAAGGCCGGAAACCCTAAGGGAAATCCCAAGGTACTGCTTCCTTCTTCCGTCCTAGGCCAAAATATCCAGAAAACATCACCGCAGGAGCAACCCTGGGTTCAGCAGGCCACTATGGGGTACTATAGTAATCAGCAGATTCCCGGGCCCCACATGCCACACAGCTGGCAGGTGTGGTGGGGAACTACATTTACACAACTCCTGGCAGTTCATATATATTCAATCCTCACATCAGCCCTGCATGACAAGGCTCATGACTGCCATTTTTAAAATTTTATTTATTTATTTATTTATTGGCTGAGTTGGGTCTTCGTTGCAGCCCATGGGCTTTCTCTAGTTGTGGTGAGCGGGGGCTACTCTTCATTGCGGTACACGGGCTTCTCATTGCAGTGGCTTCTTTTGCTGCGGAGCACGGGCTCTAGGCGCTCAGGCTTCAGTAGCTGTGGTGCGCAGGCTTCAGTAGTTGTGGCACACGGGCTCAGTAGTTGTGGCGCACAGGCTTAGTTGCTCTGCAGCATATGGGATCTTCCCGGACCAGGGATCGAACCTGTGTCCCCTGCATTGGCAGGCGGATTCTTAACCACTGCGCCACCAGGGAAGTCCCATGATTGTCATTTAACAGATGTGGAAACTAGGGTTTAGAGAAGACAAGTCTCTTGTTCACAAGCGTAAAGTTAGTATTGTATATGGCAAATACAGTATTCAAACATAAACTCTCATTCCAGAAATTCTTAGCAAATGCCTGCTGTTCCAATCCTGTGGAACAGGGCTAGGGATACAGTGAGGAAATAGATATAGCGCCCAGCCTACAGGAGTTCCAATCAGGGATTAGAGAGTTAAGTAATAATTATTATAACAATATAGAACATTTTTGAATGCTTACCATATGCCAGGTGCTATTCTAAGCTCTCCACATATACTGCTGCATTTAATTCTCACAGTAATTTAGTGAGGTAGTTACTTTTCTTTTTTTTTTTTGCCTACACCACGCAGCTTGCAGGATTTTAGCTCCCCAACCAGGGATTACACCCGGGCCACAGTAGTGAAAGCGCTGAGTCCTAACCACTGGACCACCAGGGAATCCCAAGGTAGTTACTATTATTCTCCTCATGTACAGGTAGGAAACTAAGGCACAGAGAGATTAAGTAACTTGCTCAAGAGCACACAGCCAGTAAGTTGTAAAAGTAAGGATTCAAACCCAGGCAGCTTGACTCTAGAGCCTATAATCTTTTCTTTTTTTTTTTTTAAATTTACACAGGTATAGTTTATTTACAATGTTGCATTAATTTTACTTTACAGCTAATTGATTCAGTTATATATACATTCTTTTTCACATTCTTTTCAATTATGGTTTATCACAGGATATTGAATATAGTTCCCTGGGCTATACAGTAGGACCTTGTCTTTTATCCATATAATAGTTTGCATCTGCTAATCCCAAACTTCCAAGCCATCCCTCTCCCACACCTACCACCCCTTGGCAACCACAAGTCTATTCTCTATGTCTGTGAGTCTGTTTTGTATATAAGTTCACTTGTGTCATATTTTAGATTCCACATATAAGTGATATCATATGGTATTTGTCTTTCTCTTTTTGACTTACCTCAGTATGATAATCTCTAGGTCCATCCATGTTGTTGTAAATGGCGTTATTTCATTCTTTTTTATGGCTGAGTAGTATTCCATTGTATATATGTACCACATCTTCTTTATCCATTCATCTTTTGATGGACATTTAGGTTGTTTCAATGTCTTGGCTATTGTCCATACTGCTACTATGAACACAGGGGTGCATTATTTTTTGAATTATAGTTTTATCTGGATATATTCCCAGGAGTGAGATTGCTGGATCATACGGCAACTCTATTTTTAGTTTTTTAAGAAACCTCCATACTGTTTTTCATAGTGGCTGCACCAATTTACATTTCCACCAACAGTGTAGGAGAGTTCCCTCTTTAGAGCTTATACTCTTTTTTAAAAAATATTTATTTTATTTATTTATTTATCTATTTATTTATTTATTCATTTGGCTGTGTTGGGTCTTAGTTGCAGCACACGGGATATTCGTTGAGGCATGCGGGATCTTTCGTTGCAACATGCGGGCTCTTCGTTATGGTTGTGGCGTGCGGGTTTTCTAGTTGTGGCGTGCGGGTTTTCTCTTTAGTTGTGGCACGTGGGCTTTATAGTTTTGCAGCACGCGGGCTCTCTAGTTGAGACCTGCAAGCTCAGTAATTGTGGCACGCGGACTTAGTTGCCCCTCGGCACGTAGGATCTTAGTTCTCCAACCAGGGATCAAACCCATGTCCCCTGCATTGGAAGGCGGATTCTTTACCACTGGACCACCAGGGAAGCCCCAGAGCCTATACTCTTAATAGCCACTTCCAAACAGGCAATGGCAAGACACTCTGGTGAGGGCTCTGATAGAGGGAGGCCGGAGGCAATGGAGGGCCTTGCTGGGACAACTGTAATGAAGAATGACTATCTAGAGGCTAGAAAGCACAGAAAGGTCAGAGGAACCTGAGCATCGAGGACTGGGCTACAATAGTTGATTGCTCCAGAGACAGGAAGTCTCTGGTGAGAAAAGATGAAAGGGTGACCAGAGTCATTTTACTCTTCTCCTGCTCTGATCAGGCTACCATTACCTCTGTTCTGCAGAGCTTTCTCATCCAACACCTCACCAATCCTCACTACAGTCAAGGGAATCAGGCAGGGCAGAGACTCCCAATTCCCACTTGACAAATGAGAAAAATGAGACCAATAGAGCAGCAGTGATTTGTCCTAGATATGAGGTGGCAGCAGAAGAAAGTCAAGTCTCTTGACTTCTGCTCTTTCTACTAACCTACTCTGACTCTAGATCACAAAAAGGAAAATTCAAAACATTGTATTTAGGAAGAGTTTAAAATTCTAGATTTCTCTGACCATTCTCTTTTCATTTTACCATCACTCCCACCACTCCACCCCCTCCACCCCTCACCATACATGCACACAGAGTTCTTAAACTCTGCTTACATATACCCATGCTCCCTCCCTTGATGCCTGAAAGTCAGTGATTCAATCAGTGAGTTAATCAACCACAAAGCCTTGGCTGCTATTAGACACCATGTCCTCAGGGAAACATTCCCCTCCACCAGCTCTTCCTCAGCATACAGATCTTTAAATAGCAATTAAAGAAAAGAGAGGAATGCTGAAAAAGGAAAGGCCAGGGAGAAACACCCTATGAGGGGAGAACATCTCAAACGATTCTTAAGTCTGCACAGAGACATCATATTTAGCCCCAGCCTGAGGTCCACCCACAAAATCAACTCAGTTGGGATCTTGAATTTTTAATAAGGAAAAGTACTAAAACTCCATCATTAAATCATTCATTCATTCTTTCTTTCTTTATGATTGATGTTTACCTTGCATACAACTTAGGTGTTAGAGCCACACACACTCACACACACACAACCTCTGCCTTCAAAAAGCTTAACTTTTAGTTTATGCTCCATTGTTGTAGACGAAGCCATTTTTTACTAATTCATTTGCTTCTATCATTTATGTGAGTTTTATGTATATAAGTGATAATTTGTGTTTTTCAAGTCTTAGTAATATGACTATGGGAGTTACACGGAGAGGAAGAATTAAGGAAAGGCGTGTTTGTTCTTTGATATATTTTTTCATCTATTCCGGAAGATTTTCTTTTTAGAAACTTGAGTTGGCCTGAGGTTCTTTTGGAAAGAGCTATGTTCAGCAGTAAATAATCTTTTATTTTTCCTTTAATTAATTAATTAATTGGCTGTGTTGGGTTTTCGTTGCTGCGCGCGGGCTTTCTCTAGTTGCAGCGAGCAGGGGCTACTCTTTGTTGCAGTGAGCAGGCTTCTCATTGAGGAGGCTTCTCTTGTTGCGGAGCACAGGCCCTAGACATGAGGGTTTCAGTAGTTATGGCACACAGACTCAGTAGTTGTGGCTCGTGTGATCTAGAGCAGAGGCTCAGTAGTTGTGGCGCATGGGCTTAGTTGCTCCATGGCATGTGGGATCTTCCCGGACCAGAGCTCGAACCCGTGTCCCCTGCATTGGCAGGCAGATTCTTAACCACTACGCCACTAGGGAAGTCCCAATAATCTCTTTTTATTAAAAAAAAAAAAATCAATAGCTTTACCAGAAAAACAGAAACAAAACCTTACCTTCTAGTGGAGAAGGCAGGCAATCAGGATACAAGGAAAGAGGTATAATCAAGGGATATACCACGTTCTGTGGAAGCAAGATGACTAATTCTCCTTTAACGGTCAGGGAAAGACTTCCCAGAGAAGATTGGCTTGGCCATTGGCTTGGCCTCAGAGAATATGGAACATCTAGATGCTAAAATGCTGAGCCTGCACAGACAGGGCAGGAGAGGTCTCTAAGGGCAGACTGAACAGCCCTAGGTTGGGAATTTCCTGGCAGTGGTTAGGACTCTGTGCTTCCACTTCTGAGGGCCCGGGTTCGATCCCCTGTCTAGGAACTAAGATCCCGCAAGCTCCTTGGCGTGGCCATAAAAAAAAAAAAAAGAGTAGTCCTAGGTTCCTAGCAGAGGAGTTGCCTTGGGATAAAAGAAATATGTCATGGCCCTGGTTATTTCAAAAATTATATTACCCCTCTGGGGCATCTGCTCCAGGTAAAGTTCATCAGACTCTGTAACGGACCAAACTCTACCCTGCACTCAAACAGACCCAAAGCTCTGAGCATAAGCTCTGAGACTCTACAAGAGACTTCTCTATCTTGCCCTCACACACTTCTTCCTGTCTTGCACACAGCAACCAGAGCCACCTTATCTCCCAAAGAGCTCTGCTGGTGGATACCACCATTAATTGTCTTAAGACTTAAAGCCAGACAAAATGAGAAACAGTTCAGTTCAAATGCAACCATTAGTGCTTTAACCTTGAGCGAGCCAAAGATGAAGACAAAAGTCCTTTTAATGCACAAACACAGAACAAAGCAAACAGCTCATATCAAACTACAGTCCATTCAGTGGAAGCTGCAAATTCGGTAGTCCCTGCCACCCTACCCACCTGTCACCAAACCCATGTTCCAGCTAGGCCCAGCCTAGGCACACAGCACAAGCAGCACTGGAAAGAAGGGTAGGGGAGCAGCTGCTCAGACGCTTACCTGAAACACTATCCAAATGGAAGAGAGCAGCTGCACCCTTCCCATGCCCCATCCCGACCCCACAGAATGCCAGCCCAGCCTGGCCCCTGTGGGACTTGAAAATCCGCAAAGAAGCTGGCAATGTACCACCTAAGCACCACAGACCACACTTCTCAGGAAATGCGGGCTACTTTTGCAGCCCACATGACAGGACTGCCACACGCAGTCTAGATACTAATGGCTATTTAAGGAGTGCTGCTCTGAAATAGAGAAAGTGGGTTGAAGTTTGGTGACCAACTTGATCATATTCTACACCCATTCTCACCTCCATGCAGTCCCCAACATCAAATCCTACCATACCTTCAAGCCCAATCCACATACTGCCTCCTCTGAGAACAGCTTCCAGCCTCCTGCAGTCCTCAATGATCACCCTATTTCATTCAGACAACATTTATTCACTCAGAAAATATGTAGCAATGCTTTTTCTATGGCAGCACTCTTTGCTGTGGTACTGCTGCATTCCCCTCACCGGAACTCAAATTCTTTGACAAGGCTGCCCAAGTCCTACACATCTACTGCCTAACCCCACCAAGAAGTGCCTCTGCATGCAACAAATCTATTATCCTAGATGATTTAACGTGGACACATCCTACCTCAAGAGCCCAGTGCCAATTCTCCTCCCTCTAATTCAGCCTGCACTTCCCGATCAGATCTTGTTTACCACCACTTTATGCAGGCTCACCACGGTGATGACTCTTCACTACCTAGAGCAGAGGTCTTCAAAGTACAGATGACAATCCCTGAGTTAATAGATCAGATTATTTTTTTAATTTATCAGAGTCCATCAGTAAGGGCATACACTGTTTTATGGAAGTTTTATTTCATTTAAAGAATAACAACAATAATTATAGCAGCTAACATTTATGTAGTACTATGTGTCAGGCACTATTCAAGCACTTTCTATTTGTTATCTCATTCGTCCTCACAACAGCCTTACAAGGTATCATTATTATCATCTCCATTTTTCAGATCAAGAAGCTAAGGCACAGAGAAATAAACTAAGTGGTGGCATTTAGAGACAGGTAGTCTGGCTCCAGAGTCCAAGCCTCTAGCTACTATACTACACAATAGAGTATAAAAAGGGCTTTTAGGGCTTTCCTGGTGGCACAGTGGTTGAGAGTCCGCCTGCCGATGCAGGGGACACGGGTTCGTGCCCCGGTCCGGGAAGATCCCACATGCCGCGGAGCGGCTGGGCCCGTGAGCCATGGCCGCTGAGCCTGCGCATCCAGAGTCTGTGCTCCACAACGGAAGAGGCCACAACAGTGAAAGGCCCGTGTACCGCAAAAAAAAAAAAAAAAGGGGGGCTTTTAAATACATATATATACACCAGTATAGAGAGCTCAAAAAAAACCTTCCCATGATAACATCTCTTTTATTTTTTTTTAGTATTTATTTATTTATTTTGGCTGTACCAGGTCTTAGTTGCGGCATGTGGATCTTTTTAGTTGCAGCACGCGGACTCTTAGTTGTGGCATGCACACGGGATCTAGTTCCCCGACCAGGGATAGAACCCATGCCCCCTGAATTAGAAGCATGGAGTCTTACCCACTGGACCATCAGGGAAGTCCCCAACCTCTCTTTTAAATAAAGCCTAAACTTCTGTCTCTTTAGCTTTACTTCTTACTGCTTCTTCCATGTGCCCTCCATTCCCACCAGACTGACATACTCATGGGACCTGAACCTTCCCATCCCCCCTCTTTCTATCACCCTTCTTCCACTCTTCCCTTACCCCAAATCCTAATCAACCTTTCACGCTTAGCTCCTCTAGGAAGGCTCCTGGAAAAGGGGAGGAGGGAATTACCACTGGTTTTATGCCCACCATGCATCAGACACTATGCGGGTGCCTTAGACACATTACCCTCATTCGATCTTCACAACCCTGTAAGGCTGCTATCACTATGCCTGCTTCACAGAAAAGAAAAAAGTAGTTCAGAAGGTTAACTTGTCAATGGCCCACAATACTAAAGCACACACTCTTTCCACTATACCTTCTAAGTCCCTTATGACTTTTTCCCCATGTTTAAATAATTACAGGTATACTATTTGATTTTGTATTTTATTAAAAACTGTCTCATATTATTTTCCTGTTTATATATGTGTCTTATCTCTCCAGCTGAACTCTGAGCCTCTCAGCCCAAGGACTTCCCCTATTGCACCTAACACATAGCTAAGCACACAATGGCTACAGAATTTTACCAAACCAAAGCAGCATGTCTGGCCTTAGCTAGAAGAGAGAACTCTTGTGTTCTGGGTAAAGCTGCTGAACACCTGTGCCTTAAGCACACATAACTATTAATTAATTTCTTCTAGAGCTAAGGAAAAAGTTCTCTTAACCAAGAAAATCACATAGTGAAGTCTATGAGTCACTCCTGTCAGCAATAACATGAAGATACCAGAAAACAAGTAGCAAAAAAAGAATTACAGTGGGTGGAGTGTTTTTTCCCTTCCCACTTTGTAGGGAACACAATTGGGATGATGCTTTCTAACGGGTGCACACAGCTTCAGCTATGGAATGAGGGAATCCCAAAGGAAAGGCCAGCAAAACCCAACCAATCCTAAAGTTGCTCACAGAAGGCCCCCAGAGGGCTCAGAAGAATATAGTAGCAAACTACTGGCCAAGGAAGCAGAGAATGTGGGCTCCAGTTCTGGTTCATTCATTTATTCAACAACACTTATTGAAAGTACTGAGGATACCAGTCAATCTAGTGTGTAATCCAGACAAGCAAGTTACTTAACTTTTCTGGACCTCTAAAAAGAGCTTAATAAGCACTTTCTTTCCCATTTCACAAGCTGTTGAGAGGGTCAAATGAGAAAAGGACAGATCAACATCATGGACAAAGTATAAGCCTGTGGGATTATTTTAATTGTGGTAAAGCACACATAACATAAGTGGCTCTATTTTATATCTGTATTTCTCTGGCCTAAGGGCAGAGCAGTGGTGGGCAGAAATGCAGAAATGAGATCAGCGGTAACCTCAACTTCGTCACAGTCACCCACTCTCCTGACCCCTTGTTGGGCCTGTAAGATTTCCAGGAATCACTGCACAAAGTCAGTTCTAGAATTTTCAGGAATGGAAAGGTCTAAAAGACTCATAGACTCTCAGAGCTAGAAGGGCCTTTCGGATGAAACTCATCGTGACCCACATCCATGTCTCATCTTTCTTCCAGCTTATCACCAGATAACTGTGGTGGCGCTGCCTATCTTCTGAGAGCATCAGATATCAAACAGCATTTTATAAGCCAGGTTATCTAGTTTCAATAACTATATTTACTGTCCTATTGCCATGTCTGAGTCTTCAGAAAATTCTTGTCTAAACATTCTGTGTAGGGAGATTGGTTCAAGATGGCGGAGTAGAAGGACATGCACTCGCTCCCTCTTGTGAGAGCACCAGAATCACAACCAACTGCTGAACAATCATCGACAGGAAGGCACTGGAACTCACCAAAAAAGATACCTCACATCCAAAGACAAAGGAGAAGTCGCAATGAGACGGTAGGAGGGTCACGATCACAATAAAATCAAATCCCGTAACTTCTGGGTGGGTAACTCACAAACTGGAGAACATTTATACCACAGAAGTCCACCCACTGGAGGGAAGGTTCTGAGCCCCATGTCAGGCTTCCCAACCTGGGGGTCCGGCAATGAGAGGAGGAATTCCCTGAGAATCAGACTTTGAAGGCTAGCAGGACTTGACTGCAGGACTTCAACAGGACAGGGGGAAACAGAGACTCCACTCTTGGAGGGCACACACAAAGTAGTGTACGCATCGGGACCCAGGGGACGGAGCAGTGACCCCATAGGAGACTGAACCAGACCTACTTGCTAGTACTGCAGGGTCTCCTGCAGAGGTGGGGGGTGGCTGTGGCTCACCATGGGGACAAGGACACTGGCAGCAGAAGTTCTGGGAAGTACTGCTTGGCATGAGCCCTCCCAGAGTCTGCCATTAGCCCCACCAAAGAGGCAGGTAGCCTCCAGTGCTGGGTTGCCTCAGGCCAAACAACCAACAGGGAGGGAACCCAGCCCCATCCCTCAGCAGACAAGTGGATTAAAGTTTTATTGAGTTCTGCCCACCAGAGCAACACACAGCTCCACCCATGACCAGAGGCTTGCACAAGCCTCTTAAATATCCTCATCCACCAGAGGGCAGACAGAAAAAGCAAGAAGAACTACAATCCTGCAGCCTGTGGAAGGAAAACCACTTTCACAGAAAGACAGACAAAATAAAAAGGTAGAGGACTTTGTACCAGATGAAGGAACAAGATAAAACCCTAGAAAAACAACTAAATGAAATAGAGATAGGCAACCTTCCAGAAAAAGAATTCATAATAATGATAGTGAAGTTGATCCAGGACCTCAGACAAAGAATGGAGGCAAAGATCCAGAAGACACAAGAAATGTTTAACAAAGACCTAGAAGAATTAAAGAACAAACACCTAGAAGAATGAAAGAACAAACAGAGAGGAACAATACAATAACTGAAATGAAAAATACACTAGAAGAAATCAATAACAGAATAACTGAAGCAGAAGAATGGATAAGTGACCTGGAAGACAGAATGGTGGAATTCACTGCCGTGGAACAGAATAAAGAAAAAAGAATGAAAAGAAATGAAGACCGTCTAAGAGACCTCTGGGACAACATTAAACACAACAACATTCGCATTATAGGGGTCCCAGAAGGAGAAGAGAGAGAGAAAGGACCCGAGAAAATATTTGAAGAGATTATAGTCGAAAACTTCCCTAATATGGGAAAGGAAATAGCCACTCAAGTCCAGGAAGCGCAGAGAGTTCCAGGCAGGATAAACACAAGGAGAAACACACCAAGACACATAGTAATCAAACTGACAAAAATTAAAGACAAAAATTATTGAAAGCAACAAGGGAAAAATGACAAATAACATACAAGGGAACTCCCATAAGGTTAACAGCTGATCTCTCAGCAGAAACTCTACAAGCCAGAAGGGAGTGGCATGACATATTTAAAGTGATGAAAGGGAAGAAACTACAACCAAGATTACCTGACCCAGCAAGGATCTCATTCAGATTCATGGAGACATCAAAAGCTTTACAGACAAGCAAAAGCTAAGAGAATTCAGCACCACCAAACCAGCTCTATAACAAATGCTAAAGGAACTTCTCCAAGTGGGAAACACAAGAGAAAAAAAGGACCTACAAAGACAAACCCATAACAATTAAGAAAATGTTAACAGGAACATACATATCGATAATTACCTTAAACGTGAATGGATTAAATGCTCCAACCAAAAGACACAGGCTCCCTGAATGGATACAAAAACAAGACTCACATATATGCTGTCTACAAGAGACCCACTTCAGACCTAGGGACACATACAGACTGAAAGTGAGGGGATGGAAAAAGATATTCCATGCAAATGTAAATAAAAAGAAAGCCAGAGTAGCAATTCTCATAATAGACAAAATAGACTTTAAAATAAAGACTATTACAAAAGACAAAGGACACTACATAATGATGAAGGGATCAATCCAAGAAGAAGATATAACAATTATAAATATATATGCACCCAACATAGGAGCACCTCAATACATAAGGCAACTGCTAACAGTTATAAAAGAGGAATTCAGGGCTTCCCTGGTGGCGCAGTGGCTGAGAGTCTGCCTGCCGATGCAGGGGACGTGGGTTTGTGCCCCGGTCCGGGAAGACCCCACATGTCGCGGAGCGGCTGGGCCCGTGAGCCATGGCCGCTGAGCCTGCGCGTCCGGAACCTGTGCTCCGCAATGGGAGAGGCCACAACTGTGAGAGGCCCGCATACCGCAAAAAAAAAAAGAGGAATTCGACAGTAACACAATAATAGTGGGGGACTTTAACACCTCACTTACACCAATGGACACATCATCCAGACAGAAAATTAAAAAGGAAACACAAGCTCTAAATGACACAATAGAACAGATAGATTTAATTGATATTTATAGGACATTCCATCCAAAAACAGCAGATTACACTTTCTTCTCAAGTGCACACGGAACATTCTCCAGGATAGATCACATCTTGGGTCACAAATCAAGCCTCGGTAAATTTAAGAAACTTGAAATCGTATCAAGCATCTTTTCCAACCACAACGCTATGAGATTAGAAATCAATTCCAGGGTAAAAAATGTAAAAAACACAAACACATGGAGGCTAAACAATACGTTACTAAATAACCAAGAGATCACTGAAGAAATCAAAGAGGAAATCAAAAAATACCTAGAGACAAATGACAATGAAAACACAACGATCCAAAACCTTTGGGATGCAGCAAAAGCAGTTCTAAGAGGGAAGTTTATAGCAATACAAGCCTACCTAAAGAAACAAGAAAAATCTCAAATAAACGATCTAACCTTACACCTAAAGGAACTAGAGAAAGAAAAACAAACAAAACCCAAAGTTAGTAGAAGGAAAGAAATCATAAAAATCAGAGCAGAAATAAATGAAAAAGAAACAAAGAAAACAATAGCAAAGATCAATAAAACTAAAAGCTGGTTGTTTGAGAAGATAAACAAAATGATAAACCTTCAGCCAGATTCATCAAGAAAAAGAGGGAGAAGATTCAAATCAAGAAATTTAGAAATGAAAAAGGAGAAGTTACAATGGATACCGCAGAAATACAAAGCATCATAAGAGACTACTACAAGCAACTTTATGCCAATAAAATGGACAACATGGAAGAAATGGACAAATTCTTAGCAAGATATAACCTTCCAAGACTGAACCAGGAAGAAATAGAAAATATGAACAGACTAATCACAAGTAATGAAATTGAAACTGTGATTTAAAATCTTCCAACAAACAAAAGTCCAGGACCAGATGGCTTCACAGGTGAATTCTATCAAACATTTAGAGAAGACCTAACACCCATCCTTCTCAAACTCTTCCAAAACTTTTCAGAGGAAGGAACACTCCCAAACTCATTCTATGAGTCCACCATGACCTGGATTCCAAAACCAGACAAAGATACTTCAAAAAAAGAAAATTACAGACCAATATCACTGATGACTATAGATGCAAAAATCCTCAACAAAATACCAGCAAACAGAACCCAACAACACATTAAAAGGATCATACACCATGATCAAGTGGGATTTATCCCAGGGATGCAAGGATTCTTCAATATACGCAAATCAATCAATGTGATAAACCATATTAACAAATTGAAGAAGAAAAACCATATGATCATCTCAATAGATGCAGAAAAAGCTTTTGACAAAATTCAACACCCATTTATGATAAAAACTCTCCAGAAAGTGGGCATAAAGGGAACCTACCTCAACATAATAAAGGCCATATATGACAGACCCACAGCAAACATCATTCTCAATGGTGAAAAACTGAAACCATTTCCTCTAAGATCAGGAAGAAGACAAGGTTGTCCACTCTCACCACTATTTTTCAACATAGTTTTGGAAGTCCTAGCCATGTCAGTCAGAGAAGAAAAAGAAATAAAAGGAATACAAATTGGAAAAGAAGAAGTAAAACTGTGACTGTTTGCAGATGACATGATACCATACATAGAGAATCCTAAAGATGCCCCCAGAAAACTACTAGAGCTAATCAGTGAATTTGGTAAAGTTGCAGGATACAAAATTAATGCACAGAAATCTCTTGCATTCCTATACACTAACAACAAAAGATCAGAAAGAGAAATTAAGGAAACAATCTCATTCACCATTGCAACAAAAAGAATAAAATACCAAGGAATAAGCCTACCTAAGGAGGTAAAAGACCTGTACTCAGAAAACTATAAGACACTGATGAAAGAAATCAAAGATGACATAAACAGATGGAGAGATATACCATGTTCTTGGATTGGAAGAATCAACATTGTGAAAATGACTATACTACCCAAAGCAATCTACAGATGCAATGCGATCCTTATCAAACTACCAATGGCATTTTTCACAGAACTAGAACAAAAAATTTCACAATTTGTATGGAAACACAAAAGACCCCGAATAGCTAAAGCAATCTTGAGAAAGAAAAACGGAGCTGGAGGAACCAGACTGCCTGACTTCAGACTATACTACAAAGCTACAGTCATCGAGACAATATGGTACTGGCACAAAAACAGAAATACTGATCAATGAAACAGCATAGAAAGCCCAGAGATAAACCCACACACCTATGTTCAACTAATCTATGACAAAGGAGGCAAGGATATACAATGGAGAAAAAACAGTCTCTTCAATTAGTGGTGCTGGGAAAACTGGACAGCTACATGTAAAAGAATGAAATTAGAACACTCCCTAACACCATACACAAAAATAAACTCAACATGGATTAGAGACCTAAATTTAAGATCAGACACTATAAAACTCTTAGAGGAAAACATAGGCAGAACACTCTATGACATAAATCACAACAAGATTTTTTTGGATCCACCTCCTAGAGTAATGGAAATAAAAACAAAAATAAACAAATGGGACCTAATGAAACTTCAAAGCTTTTTCAAAGCAAAGGGAACTACAAACAAGACAAAAAGGCAACCCTCAGAATGGGAGAAAATATTTGCAAATGAATCAATGGACAAAGGATTAATCTCCAAAATATATAAACAGCTCATGCAGCTCAATATTAAGAAAACAAACAACCCAATCCAAAAATGGGCAGAAGACCTAAATAGACATTTCTCCAAAGAAGACATACAGATGGCCAAGAAGCACATGAAAAGCTGCTCAACATCACTAATTATTAGAGAAATGCAAATCAAAACTACAGTGAGGTACCACCTCACACCAGTTAGAATCGGCATCATCAGAAAATCTACAAACAGTAAATGCTAGAAAGGGTGTGGAGAAAAGTGAACCCTTTTGCACTGTTGGTGGGAATGTAAATTGATACAGCCACTATGGAGAACAGTATGGAGGTTCCTTAAAAAACTAAAAATAGAACTACCATATGACCCAGCAATCCCACTACTGGGGATATACCCAGAGAAAACCATAATTCAAAAAGACATATGCACCCCAATGTTCATTGCAGCACTCTTTACAATAGCCAGGTCATGGAAGCAACCTAAATGCCCATCGACAGACGAATGGATAAAGAAGACGTGGTATATATATACAATGTAATATTACTCAGCTATAAAACGGAACGAAATTGGGTCATTTGTAGAGACGTGGATGGACCTAGAGACTGTCATACAGAGAGAAGTAAGTCAGAAAGAGAAAAACAAGTATCGTATATTAACGCATATATGTGGAACCTAGAAAAATGGTACAGATGAACCAGTTTGCAGGGTAGAAATTGAGACACAGATGTAGAGAACAAACGTATGGACACCAGCGGGGGAAAGTGGGGTGGGGAGTGGGGATGGGGTTGTGATGAATTGGGAGATTGGGATTGACATGTACACACTGATGTGTATAAAATAGATAACTAATAAGAACCTGCTGTATAAAAAATAAAATTCAAAAAAAAAAAGGAAAAGAAATAAAGGAAAATAGTCAAGCAAGACCAAACAACAACATTCTGTGTAGGACCCAGTTACATGATAGTGAAAAAAAAAAGCTCCTGTACCCAATTTGGACCCAAACATAAAAGGAAAGCAGTACCTTCCAGAAGGTAGTATGGTGGTAGTACGGATATTTAGTAAGAATCAGTCCCTCAATGAAGGAAAGGGTTTCAAGATCCAGGTTCAGATGACATGGTCCAGTTGCCCCTTCTCACATCTTCTAATGCCAACCTTAGTCATTCTGGATGGTGGTCTTATTAAGAAATTCAGCATTTCCTCCCTGTGGCCCTAGGCAGCTAGTCTCTGTTTAACAGTTGTAAAGTCAAAGCACTCCTATCTCTGCATGGCCCACTCCAGTGATAGGGAGTTACAGTAGTTTGGAAAATCTTCCTTGTTTATTAGCAGGGGACCAGATAAAACAACAATCCAAACTACTTTAGTTACAGAAAAACTGCCATTTTAAAAGTTGTCAGCCCCTCTCTCTCTTAGAAATATCAAGTCATCTTGGCACAGACTATTGTTCTTAAGGGTTTTTTTAACCCCCCTTTAATTATATAAATATAAAGCAAGCAGGCACACATTATCCCTGGCGAAAAGGATACAACATGATCTTCTGTGACTTGGCAAAGACTGTTCCCAATACTCCTTGGTATGTAAAACTGGGAAAAATGAATACAAATATACACAGGGTCCAAAGCTCTCCGAGGACCAAAGACTGAAACCTTGACCACCTTTCTTTTGAGGTTCTATACTATTAGAATTTCTCAGACTGACTTGAGATTTTAAGTCAAGTTAAAGGTAGGAAAGGACAGTAAGAGCCTACAGTAAGCACTCACACTGAGGAAAGAGAAAGTATGAATGGGTGTTCTAAGCTCAATACCATAACCAAAATGATCATGGAAGAATGCTGGCTATGCAAACACTTCTAGACCCAGCCAACTAGAGATTGCAGAGGTTCCCTTCTCCGTTGGATGAGCGTATATAGACGTGACTTGGAGAGGTCAAACACAGTAAAGCCTAGGCCAGGTGTGACATTCAAGGAGCACTATATCATCCTCCCTCAAAGAACCACTGTCACTTGTGCAGAACCAAGTCCTCACAGCTACACTAAATAAGGAAACAACATACTGTGAGTAGTCCGTTTTTAAAAGCCACAATGTGTTATCATCAACAGAAGCTAAAATATGGGGCCCACAACCAGACCAATAAGATTCTCTAGCCCTCTATTTGGAACTAAGCCTGACCCCTTAGAGTTCTTAATACTTCAGAAAGAGAAAAAGGGAGGAGGAAAATCCCCAAGAGAAACATACTAAATTTCCTGATAATTTTATAGTCATTCAAGAGATTAACCTTAATATTGGAAAGACATCAGACCTTATTTGTACTTCAAACAAATGACAAGCTAATGAGGCATTTCATATCCACTGCACTTTAATTTTTCCAAAATATGCTATACTGGCCCACCCATAGGGCTCTAATTATGCCTTCTGAAGCCACACAGGAAAACAAGTTGATTTTCTCTTCCAAAGAACAGCCTTTCAAGGATAGGAAGACAATGATTACATTTTCTCTTCAGGGCTTCCAAACCTGGCTCCTTCAATTCCTCTCCAAAGCACTAGATTTCAAGGCCCCCCTCTATCTTGCCTCCTTTACATATGCTCTGGCCTGTCCATGTTGCCCTTATAGTGCCTAGCCCAGAACTGGCTGCAGCCTACCACAGAGAGCAGTCCCAGAGCATATGAGACTATCGTGATCTATCATCTATATTTCTATATCTTCTTCTGTGAGCCTAGGAGCCAGTCCCTTTTTCAGACACTACATTATACCCTGTTAGCAGGCTCCCTAGTCCACCCCATTCTTCACAGGCCTGGAGAGGCAAAGGCTGGGCATAAGGCAAGTAGTTCTGCCTACTTTGGTCCTGAGGTTCTAGCGGTACTGATAGCTGTTTCATCCCTCTCCACCGCCTACTTCTGGGCCTCTTGCTCCTCAAGACCCCTTTAGTGCGTAGACTATTAAGCCTATGTCATCTTACTCTTTAATGCACTTGTCCACCAGGGCAAGACAGGCAATGGCTGGACCACAAAAGAAGAAACGGAAGGCAGAATAGCACAGTAGTTAAGAACATGGGCTCTGGAGTCAGACAGCCTGGGTTCAAATCTTGGTTCTATCACTTATAGCCATGAGACCTTGAACAAACCACTTAATTCCTCTGTACCTCAGTGTTCTCCCTGTAGAATGAAGATAATAATAGTACCCACTGATGGAAATGTTCTATATCTTGACTGCAGGGGAGAGGTTCCAGAGGTGTATATATTTGTCAAAACTCAAACTGAACACTTAAAATGAGTGCATTTTACTATATGTAAATTACATCTCAATAAAATCGATTTGAAAGGTTAAAAAAAATTATAGTAACTACTCATGGAGGATTGTGAGGATTAAAAGAATTTTGAAATACCTAAAATAGTTCCAGAAATCATAGTAAGCACTGAAGCAACGTTATCTATTTGTAATGGAGTTAGCAATGATGCGTCCAATCTCTATGTCCTGTGATTGCTGCTGGAGAGCAAGGGAGGGGTCTGAAAACCCAAAGGGATCTTCAGTTAGCTGAGATGCGGTATTTTCCCAGAAGTTTCATTATAGATCTGGCTTTCACCAGATAAAATACCAGTATCACAAACCACACCTCGTTCATGCTCCAGCCAAGGTTGCGTTTAACACTAGCAAAGCCAAACCACAGGAATCATCACCAAAATCAAAGATGTTCCAGTGAAACTGGGAGGGATCTGTTTTCTTTAGTCTTCCTCTGGCTTAGCCCATGAGATCTTCCTGGGCCAACTTAGGTTTCTATTCAGTCCTTCACCAAGTCTTCCCTGAACGTCTTCTCTGCCTAGCCTAGGCAGGAGGAGGGGGTGACAGAAGGAAAAGATATCAAGTTTCCTGGCTCCCTCACCCTCACCAAGTTCACAATCTACAGGAATTACAAATAGAAGGAGGAAACATACCAGAGGCAACAAGGCATAGTGAAGAGACCACTCTGCAGGGAGCTGGAAGACCGGTGTCTAGCCTCAGCTGACACTTACTAGTCCCATGACCATAAGCTAGTCCCAGGGCACTGTGAACTTCAGTTTCCTCCCCTATAAAAATGAAGGGATAAGAATAAACGAT
Source organism: Aethalodelphis obliquidens (assembly GCF_003676395.1). Taxonomy (NCBI): domain Eukaryota; kingdom Metazoa; phylum Chordata; class Mammalia; order Artiodactyla; family Delphinidae; genus Aethalodelphis; species Aethalodelphis obliquidens. The sequence goes on from NW_020837958.1 coordinate 39,042,013, forward strand.
CTCACAGTCTGTGGCCCGACAATGGTAGAAAAACAAGTGTAATAGGACTTGTTTCAGGATCTCAGTCCTCTGAGAAACTCAGGGTGAGCCAAGTGAGCTGATTTAGAAGAACTGATTGTCTTAGACCCAGAATACAGTAAGGGGAGTGCCTCATGGCTATGGCTGCTGCAGCAACAGTGATGACAGTCATAACTTGGAGGCAATCGGTTCAGCTGCTATTACAGGGAACGGGTTCATTTCTATTTTCTCATCTTGCACTGCCCCACAGAACCAAACCTGCAAATTAAGGATTCAGGATACCAAGCGTGGCTCATTTCTGGCATTTCCTCCCTATTCATTCCCTGGATCAGGCCCAGGGGCTAGAAGAGCACTGTGAGATGAAGGGCAAAGCAGGCAAAGACAACATCTGTAGAGCACGACACTGTTCTCTCTGGAAGTCAGCTACCGTCATGCATGTTTGAAGGACCATGGGACCTAGAAGATAACACAATACAGTGAATTATGCAAGAGAATCCTTTTTTAGTTTATGGAGGTACACAAGATAGTTGTACAACCATCTAGTTCAGCCATCAGTGTAGTTCAGTTCAAATTTCTTGATACTCTAGTCTCCTTCAGGTCCTGTGCCTGCTAAAGAAAGATGAAACCGACTCAGTCTCTTGCTCTTAAGGGGCTCAAGATATGCACAGCGAAGCAGAGAGTTAAGTGAGTAAACATGGTACAACAAAGGCCTGTACAGAGTGCCTACCTCCATAGAAAGAGGGGATCAAAGGCAATGTCACTGAAAAGGTAACATCTAAACTGAGTCTTGAAAGGATGAGGATGTATCCATGGGGCAGAGAAGATGGAAAGGACATCTTCCCTCTTCTCTAGGGATGGAAAGGACAGAGGGAACAGAATGTACAAAGACCTGAGATATGAAATAGCCTGTCATGCTTCAGGACCTGCAAGCAGTCTGGGGTAGCTGAAGCACAAGCTAGGTGAGTGCAGAGGCCTTCTGTTATTTAGATCCTACTTCTCAAATGGGACTGCAAAACTGCCAAGAGAAAGGAAGGGAAGAAAGAGTACTGAAAAGCAGATGAGGCAGTAAATACACAACCCACCTCTCCTCCCGCCTTCCCCCAGACTCTGCCTGACACAGCCCTCTCCCACACCAAACACACCCCTGAAAACTCCAGGAAGGAAAAACCCTCCCCACTCTAAGGTCAGTAGCTCCAGAATCCCCAGTTGAAGAGGCAGGTCCTCTCCTAAAAGGGAGAAACGAGAACCACAGGTCCCTGGAAAAGGAACATTAAGTACTAATTTGCAAAGATCCAACCAACCCTAGCAGCCATGCAACTTAGAAAGGCTGAGGGAATCTCATCCCATCAGCCAAGCCCAGATCCAATGCCTTTTTCACCCAAACTCATCTCCAGTGAGCCATCCCCAGCTTCTATCCTACTGAGAATGCTGTGGGAGCTGCAGTAAGAAAGGCAGCCCAGCAAATCCAGAGCTGACTTACCCTTTAAAATGACTTTAGCTACAGTTATATTGTTGCCTCCTGCTAAACACAAAAATAATTTTAGATGGAAAAAAAAAAATGACTCTAGAGTATCTCCCAAGCAGGACACATTCCTGAACCTCAGCCATGCTGAGAATCCTTAGGTTACTGACACAGGGCGGCCAGACAGATAAGTCAAAATAGACAAGGCCAAGCGAGCTATGGAAACAAGATGACACGCAAGACCTGAAGTCTGTGACCACATTGGGAAACAGCTGGGAGTGGCAGAGAAGCATGAACTTCAGTCAGACCCGAGCTCTAATCCCAAGGCACTACTCACTAGCTTCACCGAACCTTCAGTCTTCTCATCTGTAAATAAGCATAATAATAGTATTTACCTCAGAGCATTATTGAGATTATTAAATGAAGTAAAGAATATAAACCACTAGCCTGAGGCACACAGTCAGTGTTTAAATAACTTCCTTTCCCTTTAACCAGGGCCACAAGGATGCACTGCTGCACAGTTAGGGAGGGGTGGCCCCATTCACAACACAGTCTATGTGAACAGCGCACCCTGGAGTTAGGCAATTGCACAGTCCAAGGCAGCCAGCCACAGAGCCTTCTGTCTATTATAAGAGGTACCAGAACTCAGAAAAACAGAGCTAAAATACCACCATAGGTGTATTCAAGACAATGGATGGGTCTGAGACCACACAATCAATCCAACTAACAAATATGAGGCAACAGGGACACATCTCTGACAACCACGGCAACTCCATCTTAGCCAGAAAGCCTCTTCTATGCTCCTGCTGAGGTAAAAGCCAGTTTCTTGACCTCCATCAACCTCAGGTCTGTAGATGAACCCCATCAACCAAGGATCTGGCAAGTGTGAAGCCAGGGCTGAAAGCAAATGCTACAAGTTTCCAGCTGTGGTCCACATCCTCTCTGCTTGACAGGTGGCCCAAATACTCAAGGGCAGGCAGTGTCTCTGAAGGTGTTAAGTCTTGTCACATGGGAGCCAGGAGATTGAATCCAAGACCTACGATGACTTTAGCACCCTGGTTACCAAGCAGTAAAGCCACTGCTCCTAACTGAGCGTCTCCAGGGCAGGTAGGGACCATGTCTGATTGTTTTGTATGTCCCCAGACCCTAGCACAGTGCATGACATAACCCACCAGCTGTAAATGGTTGCTTAATAAATGAACCAACATGGACGTGGCCCTATCCCTATCACCTGGACTTTAGGCCTCTGCATATACTCTATCTGCTGCCTAGAATTTACCTTTCTTAACCCCACTTACTTAGCTATTTTTTCTCAATTCTCAGGTCTCAACTTAAATGTCATCTATTATGGTAGTGTTGAGGTCTTTCCTGACACCCTAAACAATATTAAGTTCCCCAGCCATAAGTATGCTCTCATCACATCCCTTATTTCTGCCTCATAAGTCATCAGACTTCATTGTGATTATGTTTTATTTTTGCCTTCCCTCCTACACTGTAAGCTCTAGGAGAGCAGGAACCATATCTGTCTTGTTCATTATACTGATTCCCAGGGCCTAGTACAGTACCTGGCACAGAGGGAGTGCTCAATATGTTAGAATAACTGAATACATGAGTGAAGGAATGAAGGAATGAGAGAGCTCCAGTCCAAAATGGCTCTGGAGTGACTGGGGATTCAAAACTATCTGCTCAGCCCCAAGCTGTCAATGGTTACTTTTTGATTCAGACCTTAATAGAGCCTACAAATGCCCATGCATGGAAGATGACAGCAGACTTGATGAACAATAGAACAAAGAACAGTCTGTGTGACAGGAAGTAAGAAGAGACGGAAGAGGAGTTACGAAGCAGAAACCCCACCTCTGAGTGCCTTGAATGCCATGCTAAGGAATATGGTTTATTAGCCTGCAGGACAGCCACTATCTGACCTGAGTTCACTCAGGGCACACAGGCCTATGAAAGGTACCATCCTGCTATAGCCACCCACTGAGTTCCCCTTGATTGCCCACAGACTGGCAGGCCTTCTTCCCCTCCCTTCAGGTTCACCCCCATTTCTCTGAGCTGTGTGGAATCATTCAATAACACAGGTGCCCCCAATGATAATTTGTCCAAATTACCCTAGCCCAATTTTACTAAAGAAAATTGTAAACAGGGAAGCTGTCATTTAGGAAAAACAAGATCAGAGGGCCTGGATTCAAGTGTTGTTTAGCTGTGTGACAGTAGGTTACTTAGTCAATCTTTCTGAGTTTTAATAATCTCTATAAAATAAGAATAATACCTATCTCACAAGGTTGTAGAGAAGGTTGAGATAACACATTCAAAGGGCCTAGTTCAGTGTCTTTCATATAGTGAGGGTCCAACATAGCTTTATTAAAAAAAAAAAAAAAATCCCACCTAGGGCACAGGGCTATTATTTCCTCCTAAATGCTAAGCACTTTCATTTGACCTGATACAGCACAGAGACCCACAAGGCCAGAGGTTACTCATACAGACTTGGGCCTGTCTTACCTCCTAAAAGGGGATGGGCAGACTGCCCTGTTTCCATTCTGTGTCTAGCTGAGCACTGAGGAAATTACCAGCAGGCAGGCTGCTGGGAGTGGGGAAGTGGGGGAAGAGCTGAGACTCTCCCAGAACTTCAGATCTATTAATAGCCTGGTCACGTGTCTACAGAGGCACAGGATTGTTGTCTGTAAACTTGGTAACCCATGGCCCAAGACAGGCAATTTAGGACTGGGCTGTGTTCCAGACCAAAGGCTGCAGACTGGGGTCCACTCTCAACAATGAAGCATGGTAGCAAACTAGAGCAACCAGAAGTAAGGTGTTGACTCTTCATAAGATGCAAGGAAGGAAACTACAGAATAAATCCCTCACCCTCCCCAACCCTGCTAGCTTTATGTTACAGGAGGCCTCAGATGGGGCTCAGTGTTTATAGGATTTCAGTTTGCCCTTGGAAATATATTTAGATACTCACTCTAGCCCTGACCAACTGCATCACCGTGGATGAGTCACTACCCTCTAGGCTTGTTTCTTTATCTGAAACTCAAGAAGGGAAGGCCAGATGATCCTACCTCTTGATGAGCTTGTTCACGAATCTTCATCTCAAAGTCCTGATTTATGAGAACACGAAGTCTAAAACACTGTGTTCTAGAGATGGAGAGAGAGGGATCTCCGGTATACTGCCCTCTGCCACCAGCCTCAGCCACTCGACCAGGAAGAGAGGCAAGGAACATAAGGAACTGGGAACAAGCCACCTCGACCTCTCAAATCCCAGCACCTCCAGCCTCAGAAGGCCATCATCCTATGGCACCCAGGAAGGGGCTCAGTAAATGTAAGCAAATGACCAGAATATGGGTGTAAATTGCCAGTTCCCATACAGTTTCTTAAAGGGAAGACCTGGAACAGAGGAAAAAGAAAAGAGGAGATAAGGGGCCTGTATTTTCTGTCTTTCCCAATTTCAGCATCACCATCAGGGGAAAAGCAGGACATCTGTAGGAAACTTAACTACATAAAGTCATAAAGTTATTAGATTTAAATACAGTTCTCTGTGTGTGTGCGTGCGCATGCACATGCGTGTGCACACGTGTATGGAACTGTCTGTGGGTATATGGTCTTTTCTTTATTCCACCAACAAGCCTCATGAGGAAGACTCAAGAAGTGATGGCTTCCAGAATGCCGGGAAAGCTCTGACACCAGGAAGGGATTTAAGTCCTTGTCCGCACTTTGGGGCTCTGTGAAGTGCCCCTCTACACACACACACACACACACACACACACACACACACACAAAATCACAGACAATCATACACCCCAGGGCTAAACTAAAACGCCCACAGAGCACAGATAAGCCAAATGAGTTTAAAAGACAAAACAGTTCCCAAACCAATAAAATGTAACTGTTATATAGGATTACATATGTATTAACACACCTAAAGAAAAAAATCTGTACTTCATCCGGAAGTTTTGGACAGCCCCAGAAGCTGAGAAAAAGCAATCACCGATACACATATTGGCAGACATACAATTGGGTTCATTAGCAGAATGAACCCATCACTCATTCATTCCACAGAGGTTTACTGAGCACCTACTATATATACCAGGCACAATTCTAGGCCCTGGGAATACAGTGACCCTAACACTCTCAAAAAAGAGGGAGCCAATGAACTTCAAACATTCCAGCTGAATTCCCATGACCTTTCCATCCCTACTGTGAGACGAATGCATCAGGCTACTGTAGCGTCAGTATCAGCCAGAGTCCTTAGTCGCAAGAACAACTTAGTCTGTAAGTTCAGCAACTAAAACTGATTCTAGATAGTCTAAGCAGAAAAAAACAAAACAAAACCTTATTTTAAGAGCAGCTCAGACTCACCTGGAGAAGTTGAAAACCCAGGGATGGATGTCAAGAACAACACCTAAAATCTGGCAGTAGAACTAGTCTGGTCAGGACATCTCTGCTTCCACTGCCAACCTCCACTATCCCCAGCCACTGCAATACGACTACCACTGCTGCTCTGGGAACTCAATCTTGCTACATGCACCACCACCACTGCAGTCCCTGCTTGCTTGCATCACCAGCTCTTCAGAGTCAAAGTCCATGGAAAGCGGATCAGACCAAAAGAACCTACGGCAAGCTGCAAATGAGATGTCTGGCAAAGCTGCAAAGTAGATGTCTGGCATTTTAAGTGGAGAAATTCTTAAATACAGGAAAAGGTAATAAATATTCATTTTAGCTACTTTGGTATTATACACAAAACACTGGATTCATCTAACTAATGGCCCTAATTCAAATTTCATGTTCACCATAACCTTTCTGCTTAGGATTTGGTGTTCCACATTGCCACCCAAAGGCAAAAAAGCACTGGTCATACCAACACAGGCATTCTTGAGGTTTTTATATATCAGCCTCGTGAACTTGGTTAAGAGAATCTGCTTGAAGAGATAAATATTCTCAGTGTACCGACAAAATCTGAACCTTCAAAAAGTGAAATACTAACAAACATTTGTTGAGCACTTCATATGTGCCAGATACTATCCTAAGCACTGTATATGGATTAACTAATTTTTCATAACAACCTTATAAATTGGATACCATTCTCCCCATTTAACATAAGAGGAAACTGTGACACAGAGAGTTTAAAGTAAACTTGCCTAAGAATACACAGCTAATAAAATGAGAAGTCCAGAATTTGAACCCAGGTAGTGTGACTCCATATTTTTGTCAGCTCCCCAAAGCAAATCCCCACCTAAGGAAGCCTATTAGGTAGTGTCTTGCTCATTGCAGTGTTTCTGGTGGGTTACAGAATGGCAAGAAGACACAGTCCTGTAACCTCCATTCTAAGGTTCTATTCTGGATTTAATTAGCTGCAGATACAAAATCTTATTGGAAGAGAGATGGCTATCCACAGAGGACAAGAACAGATGAAGCACCTAAGTGAGGCTTTGTTTGGCCTCCAGATTCTCTAACCATAGTTGCTGATAGTACTATTCACACAAGAGAGTCTTTGCCGGACTTCGAGCTCAATTCTTATTATGCTACAACCTTTTATTTATATTCAGGGATTACGCCTACATTCAGAAAGAACTTACACAAACAGTATATAAGAGAGTCATCTCCTAACCGGAATGCACAAGACTTTCCAATGAAAGTACAGAAACATTAAAACTCTTATTTTATCCTGTTTTTAATCTTAAACTATAAGAATTACACTTTGCCAGTATTAAATGTACAGACGAACAATGATGCCCTCTCTGAATCTGTCAAGTGTTTCCATATCATTTATTACATATAAGGTGTCCTGAGAATAGAATGGAAGTTCCACAGTGTTCGAGGGAGAACAACAGTGTCTGTCTGCAGTTACTCATGTGCTTTCAGGATACCATGACATACTGTACTGCAATTAATACATGTCTGACTAAATAAACTTACAAATTATGGTTTCTATTTTTTTCCCAACTAAACCAACCCCCACCACATAGATCAATGATTTTAAAGGATTCTTGCAAATAAGTAAACAAAAATAAAAAACAATCCCCACTGGTTGAAGATAATATTAAAATTACACACAAAAATAAATAACAAGAAAATGACAGAGCTGACCTTTCTATTCCTAATTCTATTCCTAAACTCTCTATCAGCTACATTACAGGGTAAAAACAATCTAACTGGTTCAAATAATAAGTTGGCCAAAAAGATTGAAAACTATCAAAAAAACTTCTGGAAAGATGGATTTACATTTCTCATTAACAGTGAACTTCATCCTTAGTATATACTGTGTCTTGATACGTTACACTAAATCAGGGGTCAGCAAACATTTTCTATAAAGGGCCAGACAGTGAATATTTCAGGCTCACAGGCCAAACATCCTCTATTCTTTTTTTTTTTTTTTTTTTTGCGGTACGCGGGCCTCTCACTGTTGTGGCCTCTCCCGTTGCAGAGCACAGGCTCCGGACGCGCAGGCTCAGCAGCCATGGCTCACGGGCCCAGCCGCTCCGCGGCATGTGGGATCTTCCCGGACCGGGGCACGAACCCGTGTCCCCTGCATCGGCAGGCGGACTCTCAACCACTGCGCCACCAGGGAAGCCCCATCCTCTATTCTTTTGTAACCAAATAACTCTGCCATTAGTGCAAAGGTAGCCACAGATAATATACAAAATATATATATATATATGGATTTATTTGTAGAAGCAAGTGTAGTTTTCCAATCTTTGTATTTAATAATGATGATATAAAGCTATCATGATTTAAAATACATCTAAAAATTAAATCTAAAGATAAAACTCTACAAATTTTCTGCGATGCTTAAAGTCTGAAGGTATTCAATCCAGTTAAGAAGTCTCTTTATAGGTTTCCTGCTTAATAGTGAAAAATAAAAGGCACATATCACTGGTGAAACACTATTTCCTTCTTGCTGCAATGAAAAATGGGATTAAATAGGACATGAAAAGCAATATTTTGTAAACTGCATTCATTTGCCAGCAAATGTGATTTGAACAATATATACAAAATATTTCTTAAGATTAAAAAAAATAGGGCTTCTCTGGTGGCAGAGTGGTTAAGAATCCTCCTGCCAATGCAGGCGACACAGGTTGGAGTCCTGGTCCGGGAATATCCCACATGCCACGGAGCAACTAAGCCCGTGCGCCACAACTACTAAGCCTGCGCACTACAGCCCATGAGGCACAACTGCTGAAGCCCACATGCCACAACTACGGAAGCCCGCACGCCTAGAGCCCGTGCTCTGCAACGAGAGAAGCCACCGCAATGAGAAGCCCGCGCACTGCAACAAAGAGTAGCCCCTGCTCACTGCAACTAGAGAAAGCCCACGTGCAGCAACGAAGACGCAACGGCAGCCAAAAATTAATTAATTCATTAATTTTAAAATAATAATAATAAACTATAAAAAACGTAAATTAAAAAAACAAAAAAATAAAAATTACAAACTACGGAGCTCGGGAGATCGCTAGACTGTAGAATGTAAGTTTCCCTTCATGTGCCACTTAAACGTATTTGCTACATTCTGTTAAATACTGAAGTACAAAAGGAACTGCTTTTTAAGGGCCACTAAAGGAAACATGTACAAAAAAAGAAATATCCCCTATATGGGGTGTGCTCAGAGCAGGGGGCCTGAAGAAATGGTTCCTCTGTTTACAACACATCCAACAGGAATCTGGGTACATTGTGACAAGGGACACAAAACTTGTGGCCTTCCTATGAACAAATACCTGACACATGTCCCCCCTGCACCTCCACGTGGCTGCTGGGTCAGAGCTCAATACTGGTAGAAAAGCTACAGTATTTATGTGGGGAGTTTGCCACCTAGAGCCTGTCCAGTCTACATGGGTGGGCCACGAGTGGTCCTATAGACATAAAGGCTTTGAATCTCTCTTTTCAAGGAAAAAAAAAAAAGAAAAAGAAAAATGGCTTCCAACTATATGCCATTCTGGAAAAGGCAAGACTATGGAGACAATAAAAAGATCAATGGTTGCCACATGTGTGGGGGGAGAGAGGAGATGAATACACAGAGTACGGAAGTTTTTATGAGCAGTGGAAATACTTTGAATGACATTATAATGATGGATATATGTCATCATACTTTTATGCAAACCCATAGAATGTGCAACACTCTTTACTTCATTAAAGTGAACCCTAAGGGTGAAATGAGAAGCCCACGCACCACAATGAGAAGCCCACACACCGCAACAAAGAGTAGCTCCCGCTTGCCGCAACTAGAGAAAGCCTATGCACAGCAACAAAGACCTAAGGCAGCCAAAAATTTAAAAATTTATCAAAAAAAAAACCTATTGTAATAATAATTAAGACAGTGTGGTATCAATTGCAAGGATACAAAAATAGCCAATAGAATAGAATGGAGTCCAGAAACACAGTCACACATAACAGTCACCTGACTTATAACAAAGGTGACACTACAGTACAGAAGGGAAAGAATGACCTTTTCAATAAATAGTATTAGATCAAATGGATATCCATATGGGGGGGAAATATACCTTGACTCACTACCTCACACCATCACAAAAAAATTCATTTCAAATGGACAGCAGATCTAACATGAAAGGTAAAACAATAAAGCTTTTAAATGAGGAAATAGGAGAACATATTCATGATCTTGGAGTAGGCAAAGTTTTCTTGAACAGGACACCAAAAGGCCTAAACATGAAGGAAAAAGTTGATAAACTGAGAAAGATATTCACAATACATATAAGACAAAGGACTTGGATCCAGAATACATGAACTCCTACAAAGCAACTAAAAAATGGCAAGCAACCCAAAGAACAGTAGGCAAAAAACTTGAACACTTTACAAAATAATAAGTCCAGACTATGTGTGTGTATGTGTGTATATGTATGTGTGTATGTATGTATGTATGTATATACAGATAGACAGTATTTGTATATATCTATATACATGTATATAGATATATATGAATGAAAAGATGCTCTACTTCATAGTCATTGGGGAATCACAAATTAAAACCACAGCGTGAGAACACTATACACCAATCAGAATGGCTAAAATGACAAAAATAGGGAAATATTAGATGTTGGAAAGGATGTCTAAAAACTAGTACACACACACAGCTTGTGGGACTGTGTATTAGTATCACTTGTTGTATAATAACTACCCTAAAACTAAGTTGCTTAAAACAATAAACATTTATTATCACACACAGTTTCTGAGTGTCAGGGACAAAGAGTGGCTTAACTGAGTGGTTCTGGCTCAGATCTCGCATAAGGTTCATAAAGGGCTAGGGCCACTGGAGACCTGACCGGGGCTGGAGGATCTGCTTCCAAGATGGCTCACTCACACTCCTAGCAAGTCAGTGCTGGGTGGGTCAGGAAGCCTCAGTTCTTCTCCATGTGGGCTGTTCCATAGCCTGCTTGAGTGTCCCCACAGTATGTAGGCAGGCTTCCGACAGAGTGAGTGATCCAAGAGATAGTGAGACAGACAAACAGTAGTACCTTTTATGACCTAGTCGCTGAAGTCATATACCATCACTTTCATTTTATTCTATTTCTTAGAATTGAGTTACTAGGGTCTAGCTGAGTCAAAGGGAGGGGAATTAGGTTCCACCTCTTGATGGGAGGGGTATCAAACAATTCGTGGACATATTTAAAAACAAATACACTTACTTTGGCAAAGAATGTGGCAGTACCCACTGTGGAGCACATGTATCTTACCAAGGCCTCCGTGTGCTAACCTCCTCTTGTTCATGCTGTCTGATTAGCATGATGTCATCAACGTAACAGATCAAAGTGATGTTCTATAGATGGCCAGATGGTCCAAGTCTCTTCTGACTATATTATGACAAAGAGTAGAAGAGTGGAAGTGTTTATATAGCCCTCGGCAAAACTATGGAGGTGTAATGATATCTGTTCCACAAGAATGCAAACTGTTTTTGGCCTTTTTTTCTGATTGAGACAGAAAAGAACACATTCACCAAACCAATGCCCACATACCATATTAATTTGCTCTAGCAAAGATACCATATCCATCACAGAATCCATAATTGGGGCTACTAAATTAAACTTGCTGAGGTCTACGTTCTCCAGAATCCATCCAGTTTTGCAGAAGAGGGCAGACTAGTGAATTAAATGTAGACATAATAGGGACCACCACCCTGCATTCTAAAGATACTTAAGGATAGCACTATTTCCACCATCCCTCACAGAATATGATATTAGTTTTGATTCACTATCTTGGCCAGAGGAAAATGCAACAGTTTCAAAAGCTTCCACTTGGCCTTCTCCACTATGATAGCTCTTATGTGACAGGTCAAGGTTCTGATGGGGGTGCTACTCCAACTGTTAAGTATGTGCATCCCAATTATACATTTGAGGATAGGTCTGTGGGATAATTCTAAAAAGTATCATGAGAAAGTAATTAGATAAATATATGTTAACATTACACTAAGTGAAAGAAGCCAGACATGATTCCATTTATATGAAATGTGTAGAATAGGCAAATCCACAGAGATGGAAAGTAGATTAGTGGTCGCCAGGGACTAGAGAATAGGGAGTGACTGCTTAATGGGTAACAAGGTTCCTTTTGGCGGTGATGAAAATATTCTGGAATTAGATAGTGGAGATGTTGCACAAAATTGTTAGAAACCACTGAATTGTATATTTTTAAATGGCAAATTTTATGTTATGTGAATTTTATCACATTAAAAAAAACAAAAATAGAAAAACAAAGACAGCCGTTGGCTGCCTTATGCAGCTGGCTGATGTATGAGGGCTGCTTTCACCCTCACTCAATTTACAATACAGAATCCAGCTCATGGCGCTATACATTCTAGCATACTGAGCCCTTGCAAAATGCTTAGGATACAAATATATTTCACCATTCACATCAACCAGTACATTGTAAAGTCACTTCTTCTTGTTCTCTAGGAGTCCCTATTTAAATCTGAAAGGCTCATGGCTTTAAAAAAAAAAACCAGTTTGGTGTCCAGGCTAAGCAAGGTCCTTGGCATCTTCAACCCCAGGCAATAGCTGGCTCTGCTACTTACCTCACTGTCCCAGATTTGAAGGAAAATACAATCTCTTCTCCATAAAGCCAGAAAGGCAGGAAGAAAGGATTCAGTGACTATCACACCTCAAACAAATATTTATTGGACAAAGTGTCTAGCAGTTTTCAAATTATGCTCTGCAGATCCCTCCTCCCACTCAGGTTCCTTGGCAATATCTACAACTTCAAGCAGAGCAGCTCTACTTTGTTGAGTTTTAAATATTGGAAGCACACTTAAAAAAAAAAAGAAATTAAAATGGCACAATTATGTAGCAAACATCTATGAATTTTGCTGATTTAACAATCTCCCCACCTCCCAAGCCCTCTTTAAGTACATGTACCTTGATCTTCCCTGAGGGAACCATCCCTCCCCTGCTCTCAGCCCACATGATTCCAGGGTAGCTGACCATGATCCCTGGGCTCCATGAGTAGAATATAACTGTTGGCCAATGAAAGTCCAGCATTCTTCCAGTCACAGTGATACTTTAGGGTGGGCAAATGACCCAAGCCAAAATCATACCCACGACTGCCAGCACCATCAGGAAAGAGGTATTATCTTTCCAATAGTGGTTGCTTAGCTGGTAGATTACACACCCAAAGCTGACAGCTACCTTTGCCACTACATGGGTGGAGGCTTCCTAACACCAAAACAAAGAAAAGCGGAGCCAAGAGGAGAGAGATTAGGTCCAAATGACATGATTCAAGTCCCTGGATCTTGCTGTGTCTAAAGGTAAATCTCCTTCTAGGCTTTTTAGTTACTTCAGTCATAAGTGCCTCTCATAAGTCAGTCTGACCTGTATTTCTGTCACTTGCAAAGAAGGCACAGCAAATGTAAAATTATTTGAAAAAAAATTTAAAACATCCATCTGGTCAATAAACCTCAAACCTTTACTGTAAATCACAGTTGGGGAAAGAATATTTTTAAAAAAAGAGAAAATTTTAGAAAAAAGCTCCCAGGAGAATTAGTCTTCTCCTTGACTCCTCATTACATTCCCAAAAATGCATGGTATGGGCTTCCCTGATGGCACACTGGTTAAGAATCCACCTGCCAGAGGGAGGAATACTCCCAAACTCATTCTACGAGACCACCATCACCCTGATACCAAAACCAGACAAAGATGTCACAAAGAAAGAAAACTACAGGCCAATATCACTGATGAACATAGATACAAAAATCCTCAACAAAATACTAGGAAACAGAATCCAACAGCACATTAAAAGGATCATACACCATGATCAAGTGGGGTTTATCCCAGGAATGCAAGGATTCCTCAATATACTCAAATCAATCAATGTGATACACCACATTAACAAACTGAAGGATAAAGACCATACAATCATCTCAATAGATGCAGAAAAAGCTTTCGACAAAATTCAACACCCATTTATGATAAAAACCCTTCAGAAAGTATTCAGAGAGGGAACTTACCTCAACATAATAAAGGCCATAAATGACAAACCCACAGCCAACATTGTCCTCAATGGTGAAAAACTGAAACCATTTCCACTAAGATAGGAACAAGACAAGGTTGTCCACTCTCACCACTATTATTCAACATAGTTTTGGAAGTTTTAGCCACAGCAGTCAGAGAAGAAAAAGAAATAAAAGGAATCCAAATCAGAAAAGAAGTAAAGCTGTCACTGTTTGCAGATGACATGATACTACTATATAGAGAGAATCCTAAAGATGCTACCAGAAAACTACTAGAACTAATCAATGAATTTGGTAAAGTTGCAGGATACAAAATTACTGCACAGATATCTCTTGCACTCCTACACACTAATGATGAAAAACCTGAAAGAGAAATTAAGGAAACACTCCATTTACCATTGCAACAAAAAGAATAAAATACCTAGGAATAAACCTACCTAAGGAGACAAAAGACCTGTATGCAGAAAACTATAAGACACTGATGCAAGAAATTAAAGATGACACCAACAGATGGAGAGATATACCATGTTCTTGGATTGGAAGAATCAACATTGTGAAAATGACTATACTACCCAAAGCAATCTGCAGATTCAATGCAATCCTTATCAAACTACCAATGGCATTTTTCACAGAACTAGAGCAAAAAAATTCACAATTTGTATGGAAACACAAAAGACCCCGAATAGCTAAAGCAATCTTGAGAAAGAAAAATGGAGCTGGAGGTCTCAGACTCCCTGACTTCACACTATACTACAAAGCTACAGTCATCAAGACAGTATGGTACTGGCACAAAAACTGAAATATAGATCAATGGAACAGGATAGAAAGCCCAGAGATAAACCCACCCACATATGGTCACCTTATTTTTGATAAAGGAGGCAAGAATATAATGGAGAAAAGACGACAGCCTCTTCAATAAGTGGTGCTGGGAAAACTGGACAGCTACATGTAAAAGGATGAAATTAGAACACTCCCTAACACCATACACAAAAATAAATTCAAAAGGATTAAAGACCTAAATGTAAGGCCAGACACTATAAAACTCTTAGAGGAAAACATAGGCAGAACACTCTATGACATAAATCACAGCAAGATCCTTTTTGACCCACCTCCTAGAGAAATAGAAATAAAAACAAAAATAAACAATTGGGACTTAATGAAACTTAAAAGCTTTTGCACAGCAAAGGAAACCATAAACAAGATGAAAAGACAACCCTCAGGGCTTCCCTGGTGGCGCAGTGGTTGAGAGTCCACCTGCTGATGCAGGGGACACGGGTTCTTGCCCCAGTCCGGGAAGATCCCACATGCCACAGAGCGGCGGGGCCCATGAGCCATGGCCGCTGAGCCTGCGCGTCCAGAGCCTGTGCTCCGCAACGGGAGAGGCCACAACAGTGAGAGGCCCGCTTACCGCAAAAAAAAAAAAAAGACAACCCTCAGAATGGGAGAAAATACTAGCAAATGAAGCAACTGACAAAGGATTAATCTCCAAAATTTACAAGCAGCTCATGGAGCTCAATATCAAAAAAACAAACAATCCAATCCAAAAATGGGCAGAAGACCTAAATAGACATTTCTCCAAAGAAGATATACAGACTGCCAACAAACACATGAAAGGATGCTCAACATCACTAATCATTAGAGAAATGCAAATCAAAACTACAATGAGGTATCACCTCACACCAGTCAGAATGGCCATCATCAAAAAATCTACAAACAATAAATGCTGGAGAGGGTGTGGAGAAAAGGGAACCCTCTTGCACTGTTGGTGGGAATGTAAATTGATACAGCCACTGTGGAGAACAGTATGGAGGTTCCTTAAAAAACTAAAAATAGAACTACCATATGACCCAGCAGTCCCACTACTGGGCATATACCCTGAGAAAACCATAATTCAAGAAGAGTCATGTACCACAATGTTCATTGCAGCTCTATTTACAATAGCCAGGAGATGGAACCAACCTAAGTGTCCAAGAACAGATGAATGGAAAAAGAAGATGTGGCACATATATACCATGGAATATTACTCAGCCATAAAAAGAGACGAAATTGAGTTATTTGTAGTGAGGTGAATGGACCTAGAGTCTGTCATACAGAGTGAAGTAAGTCAGAAAGAGAAAAACAAATACCATATGCTAACACATATATATGTAATCTAAAAAAAAAAACAAAAAAACATGGTTCTGAAGAACCTTGGGGGAGGACAGGAATAAAGACACAGATGTAGAGAATGGACTTGAGGACAGTGGGAGTGGGAAGGGTAAGCTGGGACAAAGTGAGAGAGTGCCACGGACTTATGTATACTACCAAATGTAAAACAGATAGCTAGTGGGAAGCAGCCGCATAGCACAGGGAGATCAGCTCAGTGCTTTGTGACCACCTAGAGGGGAGGATTAGGGAGGGTGGGAGGGAGACACAAGAGGGAGGAGATATGGGGATATATGTATATGTATAGCTGACTTGCTTTGTTATAAAGCAGAAACTAACACACCATTGTAAAGCAATTATACTCCAATAAAGATGTTTAAAAATTAAATAAATAAATAAATTTTAAAATTAAAAATAATTAATTTTAAAACAAAAGAAAAAAAGAATCTGCCTGCCAATGCAGGGGACACAGGTTCGAGCCCTGGTCCGGGAAGATCCCACATGCCATGGAGCAACTAAGCCCGTGCGCCACAACTACTGAGCCTGCGCTCTAGAGCCCACAAGCCATAACTACTAAGCCTGCGCACCTACAGGCCATGCTGTGCAACAAGAGAAACCACCACAATGAGAAGCCCGCCCACCACAACGAAGAGTAGCCCCCGCTCGCCACAACTAGAGAAAGCCCGTGCACAGCACGAAGACCCAACGCAGCCAAATATAAATAAAATAAAATAAATAAATTTTTTTTTAAAAAAGAAAGAAAATGCATGGTATTTTACAGTTTCCATTGATAATCTCGCCTGATCTCCAAAAACAAAACAACCCTGTGAGGTCAGCATTCACACTGTATATTTGAAGACATTGAGGCTCAGAGAGAAGTGACTAACCTAAGTCATCCAATTTGAAATCAAGGTTTCTGTCTCCAAATTATACCTTTTTACTACTCATTACTGCTTTGCACAGTTCTCAGCAAGCCATGCACAAGTCTGGGAACCTGCCTGGGCTCAGTACAGACTTGCTACCTGACAGCAATGTTCCCCTGACCCTTGGCAGTTTTGCCTTGTTTCAAACAGGCCTCGCCCTGCTCCGTTTCCACATAGCCTGAGATAAAGACAAGCTCAGAGCACAGCATCCCACTGCGTGCACATAAGGGTGTGTCACTCAACTGACTGGCAACACTGAAAGTCAGTAGCCTTACTCTCAAAGTAGCCCTAGAACTATCAAATGCACATCAATAGATAAGATCTGAGGAGGAAGAAATAAGGTGCGCCTATGATGAGAAGCTGCAAGTCAGCTAACAGAAACTAATACAACTTCTATAACTATTGGAATCTGAAGATCCAAAAATCATTACTGACTGGAAAAACTCCAACAGCGTACATTCAAGGGTTTAAAAATACATTAGGCTCATGCTATATACAAAAAATTAACTGAAAATGGATCAACAACCCAAGAGCTAAAACCATAAAACTCTTAGAAGAAAACAAAGGGATAATCTTAACTACCTTAGATTTGGCAGTAGATTCTTAGATATGACACAAAAGGCATGAGTAACAAAAGAAAAAAATAGATAAATGTGACTCCATAAAAATTAAAACCTACTGTGCATCAAAGAACATTACCAAGAAAGTGAAAAATTACCCTACAGAATGGGAAGGAATATTTGCAAACCATATATCTGATAAGGATCTGGTATCCAAAATATATAAAGAAATCTAACAATTCAACAACAAAAAGATAAACAACCTAATTTTAAACAAAAAAAGGACCTGAACAGACATTGCTCCAAAGAAGAAATACACATGACCAACAAGTACATGGAAAGATACTCAACATCATTAGCATTAGGGAAATGCAAATCAAAACCACAATAAGATGTCACTTCACACCCATGAGGATAGCTGTAATTAAAACAAACAAACAAACCAAAAAATAACAAGTGTTGGCAAAGAAGTAGAGAAATGGAACCCTTACATATTGCTGATGGGATTGTAAAATGGTGCAGTTGCTGTGGAAAACAGTTTGGCAGTCCCTCAAAACGTTAAACACAGAATTACCATATAACCCCACAATTCCACTCCTAGGTATATAGCCAAAAGAATTGAAAACTGGTACTCAAACAAGTACGTGTACACGCATGTCCATAGCAGCACTATTCACAATAGCCACAAAGTAGAAACAGCCAAAGCGTCTATCACCAGAAAACAGATAAACAAATGGTGGTATTTTCC
Source organism: Aethalodelphis obliquidens (assembly GCF_003676395.1). NCBI lineage: Eukaryota > Metazoa > Chordata > Mammalia > Artiodactyla > Delphinidae > Aethalodelphis > Aethalodelphis obliquidens. The sequence goes on from NW_020837958.1 coordinate 39,060,317, forward strand.
AGCCATAAAAAGGAACGAAGTTTTCTGGTACATACTACAACATGGATGAACCTTATAAACATTATGCTTAGTGAAATAAGCCAGACTCAAAAGGACAAATATTGTATGATTCCACTTAGATGAAATATCTAGAATAGACAGATTCATGGAAACCGAAAGTAGATTAGAGTTTAACAGGATCTAGGAGGAGGGGGAAATGGGGAGTTATTGCTTAATGGGTAGAGAGTTTCTGTCAGGGATGATGAAAAAGTTTTGGAATAGTGGTAATGGTTGCACAATGGTGTGAAGGTAATTATTGCCACAGAATTACACACTTAAAAATGGTTAAAATGGCTAATTTTATGCTATACATTTTACCACAACAATGAAAAAAGAAAAAAGAGAATGATGTACTGACACATGCTACAAAATATTATGCTAAGTTAAAAAAGCCAGACACAAAAGGTCACATATTGTATGACTCCATTTATATAAAATATCCAGAACAGGTAAATCCACAGAGACAGAATGCAGATTGATGGCTGCCAGGTGGAGGGAGAAATGAGGAGAAACTGCTTAATCGGTAAGGTGTTTTACTGTGGAGTAATGAAAATGTTTTGGAACTAGAGAGAGGTGATGGTTGTACAACATTGTAAATGTACCAAATGCCACTGAATAGTTCAATTTAAAACGGTTGATTTTGGGCTTCCCTGGTGGCGCAGTGGTTGAGAGTCTGCCTGTCGATGCAGTGGACACGGGTTCGTGCCCCGGTTCGGGAAGATACCACATGCCGCGGAGCGGCTAGGCCCGTGAGCCATGGCCGCTGAGCCTGCGCGTCCGGAGCCTGTGCTCCGCAATGGGAGAGGCCCCAACAGTGAGAGGCCCGCATACCGCAAAATAAAAGGTTGATTTTATGTTATGTGACTTTCACATTAATAAATGCTTTAAAAGTACATGAGAGAGGGCTTCCCTGGTGGCGCAGTGGTTGAGAGTCCGCCTGCCGATGCAGGGGTCACGGGTTCGTGCCCCGGTCCGGGAGGATCCCACATGCCGCGGAGCGGCTGGGCCCGTGAGCCATGGCCGCTGAGCCTGCGCGTCCGAAGCCTGTGCTCCGCAACGGGAGAGGCCGCAACAGTGAGAGGCCCACGTACCGCAAAAAAAAAAAAAAAGTACATGAGAGAACTCAAGCAATCATCTGGGAAGCAGGAATCAGGGCTAAGTGGCAAGGCAAGGCAAAAATTGTCAGGAACCCAGTAAATAGTCTGACGTAAAAGATGTCCGGGAACAGCAGCAAGAAGCCACTTGATGCTGCAGCACCCGGAAGCTTCCCTACGTTGGTGAGGGTACAGGCAAACCTGCTAAAACTAAGAGACGCCTGCCCAGAGTAGATTAAACCAAAGAGAAGTTTCTTTCTCTTTCGTATAATAGTTTGGTAGCGAGCAGTCTGGGGCTGAGTGGAACTTTGCCATCCTCACTCAACATGATGCTTCCATCTCTGGGACCAAAAAGAGTGCTGTACTCTCACAATCTCCCAGCTAGCAGGAGGAGAAAGAGGGCAAGAGAAGTACTTACCCACTCTGTTCAAGCACCTGGCCCCAGAAGTGGTAGGTGCACCACTTCCATTTTAGATCCTACTGGTTAGAACTTAGACATATGGCCACATTTGGTTGCAAAAGAGGCTGGGGGACTATATGCCTCGCTAAAACTCAGGCATTCTATCATTAAAAAAAGAATGAGAGGGAATTCCCTGGCGGTCCAGTGGTCAGGACTCCAAGCTTCCACTGCAGGGGGCACAGGTTCAATCCCTGGTCGAGGAACTAATATCCTGCATGTCAAGCGGAGCAGCCAAAAAAAAAAAAACGAATGAGAGAGTCAATATTGGCAAGGACAATTAACAGTCTCTGCCATACTCACTTCAAATACTCTTTATTTTTTTATTATTTGTCTAATTAAACGAAGAACTTATTCCAAAGCCCAGCTACCCAGAGGTCTGCAGTTATTGTTCAGTGGAACCTCCCAGCTAGGGTAGAAAGACAAGAAAAGGAGTGCAAGGCAGTTATGGACTGATGTCCCCTGTTAGCCTCACTGCAATGACCAATGCCAACATAGCCTATTATTTGCCTTTCGTCACTGGAAATTTACAGTGTAGAAATAAATGCTTCTTTAAAAAAAAAAGAAAGAAAGAAACAGTAAGAGCTGTCTATGTGCAATATTGGGGCAGGGGTACAGAAAAAAACCTGTAGGGCATGTGTCTTTGAAAAACTCCCCGTCTGTGTGGCAACCACACACAAAGCGATCACAATGCAGTGAGATAATTAACAGAGAGACACATAAAATTTAATGGAAGAATAACATAGGAATGGACTGTCTGCCTATGGGCAGGGAGAACCAAGAAAGCTTCAAAAAAGTGGTAACACTGGAGCTGAGTGTAGAAGGATGAGTTTACCAGATAGAAAAGGTAGGAAGATATTCAAGCAAGATGTAAAGCATGAATAAAAACATGCAAGATGTTTACTGAAAAGACAATAATGCAGGAGCCAGATCATGGAATGCCATGAAACCAGATTCAATCAAAAGCTTGGATTTTACAATGTAGGGAATGGGAAAGCAACAGAGAATTCTTAGCAGGGAAGGGCCATGGTTAGATTGACCTGTTAGAAAGATGACTATGGCAGCCTATAGGAAGGATGGACAAAAAGAGAACATGCATTGGGCTCACATCCCTGCTGCTACACCTAGTCCCATCCTTGACTCCCCAGTACCGCCACCGATAAGCCAAGTCCTTGCAGAAGAAAGGCAGTAACAAAACCCCAGGCCAAGTCCTACAAAGACCGAGGCAGGATGAGGTTCTTAGTTTTGTTTGCTTTTAAGCTTTTCTATTGAGGTGAAATTCACATAACACAGTATTAATCATTTTTAAATGAACAGTTCAGTGGCATTTAGTATATTCCCAATGTCGTGCAACCACCAAAGTTCTCAGTTTTTGACAAGGTCCAGGAAAGCCTCTGTGATTTCACTGAGGTCAGGCTCCACCCACTCACTCCTCAGGTGTCTCTGCTCAGACAGATATGCCAGATGACTGTGGCTTTCAGCAAACATCTGTCTACAGTCCTGCGGCTGCCATCCTGTCTCCTAGCCTTTCCTGACCTCACCTCCCCTGGGAACACAGGGCATAGTGACCAGAAGCAAAATGACCATGTCTATCTCTTATTTAAAACTTTTCAGTGGCTCTGCTTTGCCCAAAGAATGAAGTTTCAAATTCTTAACATGACATACAAGACTCTCTGCAACCTGGCATCTGCTTGTTCCCTACCCTCATCTCCTAAACATGTTGCCCTAAAATTCTTTCCTCTCATTATGTTTCCCTTGCTACTTGAGACTGCTCCAACATCTATTTTCTTTCTCTCACCCTGGGAATGGTGCTGTCATCCCCATACGCTTTTCCCCCAGGCTTATCTTACCCTGAGGAAAGTTCTCATCCTATTTTCATTATTTCCTGGGAACAGCTCTGATCTCAGTCTCATTTTACCCTGGAGACCACTCTGATCCACACTTCACTATTCACTGTTCTCTGGATATGTCACTGACCACATCATACCATAGAATGACTTTTTTCTACCTCCTCCTCTTCTACTTCTGTCATGTTACTGAGAAGAGCTTTACCCTGAATAATCAGCTTCTGCTCCCTCCGTCTGGGCCTCCTATAAGCCCAGGGCTTCACCAGGTCTCCCAACCCAAAGTTCGTATGTGGGTTTTAGAGTACATAGTAAAAATCGTAGAGACAGAAAGCAGAATGGTGGCTGCCGGGGGCTGGGGAGAAGCGGGAATGGGGAATTACTGTTTAAATGGGTACAGAGTTTTTGTTTTACAAGATGAAAAGAGTTATGGAGATGGATGATGGTGGTGACTGCACATTATGAATGTATTTAATACCTCTAAACTATACACTTTAAAAATGATTAAAATGGTAAATTTCATGTTATGTGTTATATTACCACAATTTTTTTTAATTTGGGAAAAAATTTATGGGTACCTGAGACCTAGGAGAGAGATATAACTATATCCCAGCCAGCTGAGGGGTTGGCTCCTGGTCTCATTCTCCCTGACCTTCGTTTCTGAAAGATACACCTTTTTTAAAAAATAAATTTATTTATTTTATTTTATTATTCATTTTTGGCTGCGTTAGGTCTTCGTTGCTGTGCGTGGGCTTTAGGTGCGACGAGCAGGGGCTACTCTTTTTTGTTTGTTTGTTTATTTATTTATTTGGGGCTGTGTTGGGTCTTCATTTCTGTGCAAGGGCTTTCTCTAGTTGTGGCAAGCGGGGGCCGCTCTTCATCGCAGTGCACGGGGCTCTCACTATCGCGGCCTCTCTTGTTGCGGAGCACAGGCTCCAGACGTGCAGGCTCAGTAGTTGTGGCTCACGGGCCCAGCCGCTCCGCGGCATGTGGGATCTTCCCAGACCAGGGCTCGAACCCGTGTTCCCTGCATTAGCAGGCAGATTCTCAACCACTGCGCCACCAGAGAAGCCCAAGGGGGCTACTCTTCGTTGCAGTGAGCGGGCTTCTTATTGCGGTGGCTTCTCTTGTTGTGGAGCACAGGCTCTAGGTGAGCAGGCTTCAGTAGTTGTGGCACATGGACTCAGTAGTTGTGGCTCTCGGGCTCTAGAGCACAGCCTCAGTAGTTGTGGCACACGGGCTTAGTTGCTCCACGGCATGTTGGATCTTCCCGGACCAGGGCTCAAACCCGTGTCCCCTGCATTGGCAGGCGGATTCTTAACCACTGCGCCACCAGGGAAGCCCAAGAATGCTGTACCTTTATTTGGATGGCATTTGAACCCAGCCCCATTTTACCCTGGAGATATCTCTGACTCCAGCCTCATCTTACTCTGGGAATAGCTCTGATCTAGGCCTTCCCAATCACCACACCATAAAGAAAGTCATGCTACAGAATACTCTGAAGATGGTTTGCACTCTGACCTTGGGTGACATTAAACCTCAGGAAAGGAAAGTGATGCGAAGCAATTGGCCCAAAATAACCTTAATGTTATTCCAAAGTAGGGAAAGAAGGTTTTTCCTGGGGAGTGGGGGAGAAAATTTTTCCAAATTATCACAAAACTCTTCTGACTTTCTGTATATACATGCCAAAGTTTTGTCAAATGGTGCACAGGAAGATCTCACACAAAGGCCTTTTTCCAGGTGTTTTAGGCTTCTAACTGCAGCAGCATCACAAATATCAGTGTGTTTCCATGCGAGTGAATGAACAATGCCCAATTTGGGCATTTGGACTTTGCCTTTCTTCTGGTTTCTAGGCCTGTGGTTTAAACACTCCATTCAGAAACAAAGAAATAATATTTAGACTCCATCCTTCTAAAATATTTTATTTGACTTTGGTAATGTTTTAAGTGGAACAGACCTAGGCTTTACAAATTTCTAGCCATGCAATCCTAGGCACATAACTTTCCTCATTTGTAAAATGGGAATATCTTGCAGGGCTGTTGTGAAGAAAAGTAAACATATATAAGGTATCTACCAGTGTACCTGGCCCAAAATATTTCACTCAACAAATATCTACTAAGCATATGTTATGTGCCAGTCAGTGTTCTAGGCACTAAGGATTCAGCAATGAACAAAAATCACTGCTCTTATGGAACTATCAGGGAGTAGGGGGCAAAGTAAAGGGCCTGACAAATAAATATGTCAGAGGATGATAAATGCTATGGAGAAAAATTAAGTAGAGAATATGCTACAGGGGAGGGTTTGTTATTTTTAAATAGAATGATTGAAGAAGGCCTCACTGAGAATATGACATTTGAACAAAGGATCTGAAGGAAAAGAGATAATAAGCCATGCAGAGGAGAAAGAGGGAAGAACAAATGCAAAGGAGGCAAGAGCATATTTACCTTGTTCAAAGGAGAGTGAGGAAGCCAATGGGGCAGGGTGAGCAGGTGGAGAGGAGATAAGGATAAGCCAGGTTGCTGGGAGCCAAGTCACTCTAAGGACTTTGCCTTGTTCTCTGAGGGATATGGGAAGCCACTAAAGGACTGTGATCTATATGACTGGATTCATGTCTTGAAAGGATTGCTCTGGCAGCTCTGTTTAGAACAACTGTAGGCAGGCAAGGGCAGAAGCAGGGAAACCAATCAAGAGGCTATTATTTCTCCAGGCAAGAAACAATGGTAGCTCGGATCAAGGTGGTAGGAGCAGAGGCAATGAAAAGTGTCTAAATTGTTGATGTGTTTTAAAGGTAGAACCAATAGGATCTGCTGACAGAGTGAATGTTAAGTGTGAACTTGTTTAAATTAAAATGCCAGTTAGACATTCAAAATGTCAATTAAGGGGTTGGCTATACAAGGCTAAAGTTCAGAGGAGCGTCTGAGCTAGACACACAGATTTGAGAGTTGTCAATTAACAGATGATAATTAAAACCATTAAAGTGGCTTTTAAATGCCATTTATTTATTACTCAATAAATGAATTACCCAGTGAATAGTAACTGCTATTATAACCCCTTTGTTTTTGTTTTTTGGGGGTTTTTTAATTTATTTTTGGCTGCGTTGGGTCTTTGTTGCTGCGCACAGGCTTTCTCTAGTTGCAGTGAGCCAGGGCTACTCTTCGTTGCGGTGCACAGGTTTCTCATTGCGGTGGCTTCTCTTGTTGCGGAGCATGGGCTCTAGGCGCACGGGCTTCAGTAGTTGTGGCACACGGGTTCAGTAGTTGTGGCCGGGGGGCTCTAGAGCGCAGGCTCAGTAGTTGTGGCGCACGGGCTTAGTTGCTCTGCGGCATGTGGGATCTTCCCGGACCAGGGCTCGAACCCGTGTCCCCTGCATTGGCAGGCGGTTTCTTAACCACCGTGCCACCAGGAAAGCCCCCCTTTGTTTTCTTAAGGTGCTAGAAATACTTGCCAACTCTTACCATGAATACTTAAACTTCAGTGCCCAACCTCCAACCCCATCCCCAATCCCTCAACTCCCTTCCTTCCTTCCAAATTTTCAATTAAAACACTAGATAAGTGGAGGCATTGTGCTGTTAAGTGGTAAAGGCACCAATTTTAGAGTTAGACAGAATTGGGTTTGAATCCTCCATCTTAGCCACGTATTAGTTCTATGACCTTTGAACCTCAATTTTCTTATCCGTAAGATGGGGCTAATAGTACCTATGTTACAGGATTGTTGTAACAATAAGACATCCATTCATTCTTTTGTTCAATAAATACTTACTGAGTATTCATCACATGCCCAGGACTGTGTTTAGCACTAGAGTTATAGTAGTAAACAGGCACAGATACTGTCCTCACGGAGCTTATTGCCCAAGGGACCATAATACTTCTAAAGGACCAGACAAAAGTTTTAAATTTAAAAAATCATCTAAATAAAATAAATACGTAAAGAGCCTCACACAGTGCCTGGGCAAAAAGTAGGTGCTAAATAAATGATAGTACTTATTATTTTATAACTAAAGCATATAAATCTTCATAGAACAATACACTTAGAATTGGAATGACTTTTAGAAATCAAAAGGTCCAATTCCCTCATTTAACAGATAAGCAAATTAACTTACTCCATAATAAACTTACTCAGGACACCTCTTCAGTCAGGCCATGTGCCAAGTAGTGGGATACAGGGATAAGTAAAACAGTCCCTACCTTATGTCAAGTAAACACACAAGGGGGAAGTGACTTGCCCAAGGTAACCTGAGCAATCACTTAGGCTAGAAATCATGTCTTCTAATTTTCAGTGTTTTGCTCCTTCCACCGATCCAAAATTATTCATTTCAAATAGAAATACTTATCAGGAAGAAGCCTACCATATGGCCTGTGCCAAAAAGAGTGCCATCCTACAGCTCAGCAATTCCTTGCAGGTAGCTTGTCAGAAAGGGTAAGCTCTTTGGGCTTAGAGGTGGATCCTTTTTTCTCTATAAACCATCAATAACAGGCAGCAGCTAGGACCTCAGAGGCCCTGGTCGGAAGCTACAGAAAGATGGAGAAAAATGAAAGCCTACAGTCACCAAAGCCACTGGCTAAGCAGAGAGAAGGCTGGGCAAGGCCAGACCAAGACCCTTCTCCTTCATCTCAGAGATTAAGTCATGTTCCCTCCAGGCTAGGGCCATCTTCAGAGCTCTGCCTTTGTCCCTCCTGTCCATCCATCCCTACTCTCCCTTCCAGACCTCTTTAGAGTCTCAACATTGAGCTCCTAATGGAAAAGACAGCACTGTGGAGTAGAAAGAGCACACCTTGCAGTTTCACGGACCTGGGCTGAAACTTTGGCTCTACCACTAACTAGCTGTATGCTTCTTAACTTGTCTGTTTCCAAATCCGGAAAATGGTGACAATACTTATTTCTGGGAGTTGTGGTGAGTGTTAGAATTGCATCTAATGTTTAGATGTATCTAGAAAAGTTCCTGGCATACAGAGGTTACTCAATACATGGTGCTGTCATTAATTATTATGAGTGTCAAGGTCTCTCTTGTCTACTCCACACTCTTTCTAGTGACCGCAGGCTTCAGCACAGCACCACAGTTTAGGGCTCCCACATTAATATGGAGTATTCAGAAAGCCACGGCACCTTTACTTGGCCACCTTTCTCTATCTCTTGTCCCTCAACCTATACCAGCTCAGGTCCCCATTCCATTCCCCCACGCTGAAAAAACAAAATCTTTGAACCTGCATCCCCTGGTTCCTCTTCAAAATATTACCCTCGGGCTTCCCTGGTGACGCAGTGGTTGAGAGTCCGCCTGCCGATGCAGGGGACACGGGTTCGTGCCCCGGTCCGGGAGGATCCCACATGCCGCGGAGCAGCTGGGCCCGTGAGCCATGGCTGCTGAGCCTGCGTGTCCGGAGCCTATGCTCCACAACGGGAGAGGCCACAACGGTGAGAGGCCCGCGTACCGCAAAAAAAAAAAAAAAAATATATATATATATATATATTACCCTCTTTCCTTCTTTCCCGGAACACCATATTTCTCAAAAGAGAAGTCTGTACTTGCTGCCTCTAGGCCCTCACCTCACACTCACTCCCTAAGCCACAGCAGTCTAGCTTCTGTCTCCACCCCTCCACTGAAACTGCCTTCACTGCACCACCAATGACTCAGTAGCCCCACTTCAGGGCTCACCCTACTTGTTCTCAGCTCCAACAAGCATTCGCCTCCTTTTACAAACTCTTCTCATTCCTGACTTCCCAGACAGTACTTTCTCCTGCCTCTCCAACTGCTCCTCCTCAGATGCCTTCCCTGACTTTTCTGGCTACACATATCAGAGCTCCTCTGAGCTCTATCCTCAGCCTCCTTCCGTTCCCCATTTTATGGATTTTACGCAGGCAATTTCATCTATTCCTATGGTTTCCACTCTCACTTAGAAATCATCATTCCTACATCTATGATCAATCCTACCTCTCTCAGGACTCCAAAACTCATATCTTCTCCCCCAAGTACCAGATATTTTCTCCTGAATGTCACCCAAAGGCATCTCAAAACCAACATTAACTTCCCCAAACCAGCCTCTCCAGCCTGTATTCCATGTGTTAATAGCATCATAGTAATACCCAGACACCTAACATTTCTTCCCTCTTCCTTTAGTCACACAATTTAAATCAACAACCATGATCACTGCCCTGGATCCAGCCTCATCATTTGCTACTGCAACAGTCTTCTAGCTGGCTTCCCGGCCTCTAGTTTACTCAATCCATTCCAATCCTCCTAAGCACAGGCATCAAAGAGATCTTCTAAAACACCACTCTGATAGGATTTAAGGTCTTCAGCATTCAGAATCCCTCCCAAGCACCCCCATTCCAGCATGATGAACAGCTCACCATTCCCTGAATATGCCGTGCACTTCCACACTCACAATGCCTGGAATGCATCCCAGGGCCCTCTCTGCCTGGCATACTTCTGGTCATCCTTAAAGATCCAGCCTGAACAACTCTGAAGCCTTCCCTGACTCTCTCTTGCTAAGCATTTAGACCCTCTTTCCTTTGTCTCTCAGTCTATTTTTCTATGTTCCTCTATTGTCACACTTGTGACATTATATTGAGTGTACTTTCTTATGTGCTTATCTTCTCAGTAATTTGTGGATTGCTCAAAGACAAGGATCATATCACATCTCTATATCCCAGCCCACTTGCCCAGTCTCTCAAAGTGAGCAACCAGGTTCACCATCAGTTATGACAAGGGATACTCCCCCATATCAGGAGAGCAAACTCCAATGGCAACAGGAAGTCTTAATAGGTTCAGCTTCCCCTCTTGCAAATGCTTCCAGATGCTGCTTGGACTCTGACCCCACAGGAGGTATTCCTGACCCGATTCCTGGGGCCCCTCTGCCTAGAACAGGCAGGGGATAGGAGAGTTTCCTGTAGATTAAAATTCTTTGGAAAATGATTTCTAAAATGGGCCAAGATTACAGGTACAAATGGCAACTACCAGGGCCACCTCAGGAAGTAATTTGTGAAATAACTTCAAGATCTTTCTACACCTTCAAAAGCAACTGAGATGATTACTACGACAATCTGTGGCGAGTCTTCTTGCCTTCAATGCCACCACCCCGCCTTGGAAAATTGCCCTGTACCATGCTACTTGCAATAAGTTGCTTCACTAGCCAGAAATCTATGGTGGCTTCTCACTGTATGATGTATGATGGCCTAAAACTGCATAACATGGTGATTTAGAGCAAGGATTCTGGAAAAATATCACCCAGGCATGAACCCTAACTTCATCATTTATTAACCATACGAGTTTGAGCAAGTCTCTGGGCCTCAATTTTCTCACCTTTAAAATAGGAAAATAATAGTACCTACCCTCTTAGACCTGGTATAAAGATTAAATGTACTAATAATAAGAAGTAAATAATGAAAAAAGAATTAAATAAGCTTAGCATTAAAAATGCTAACAACAGGGGACTTCCCTGGTGGCGCAGCGGTTAAGAATCCACCTGCCAATGCAGGGGACACGGGTTCGAGCCCTGGTCCGGGAAGATCCCACATGCTGCGGAGCAGCTAAGACCATGCGCCACAACTACTGAGCCTGAGCTCTAGAGCCCATGAGCCACAACTACTGAAGCCCACGCGCTTAGAGCCCGTGCTCCGCAACAAGAGAAGCCACCGCAATGAGAAGCCCGCACACTGCAATGAAGAGTAGCCCCCGCTCGCCACAACTAAAGAAAGCCCGCACGCAGCAACAAAGACCCAACGCAGCCAAAAATATACATAAATAAATAAACTGATTAATTAATTTAAAAAAATGCTAACAACAGCGCCTAGCACATGGGAAGAACTTCGTATATTATACTAAACATATTCAGGTTTCAAGTCCTCTATCTTCATAGCCTGAGACATGAACTGTTACCCTGACCCATTTCCCATTCTTCAACTGACCAGCTCCCAATCCTTTTAACTTCTGACTTCATCACTTATGATTCTTTCCCCCTACCCATAATACCAATCCCCATCTGCCCGGCCCCCACTCTGTCCTTAGCTGCGAATTCTCTCTGGCAGTGCTACCTTCAACTGCCCCGGAAATAAGCCCCCTCAGCAGAGTGCCCATAGGAGATGCCATGGCTAAGAGCAGTACAGGATACCACCTTCTTCTGAGCATTTCATGTTCACTCCTACCTGCACTCCGGTCATCTGCATAATCCAAATGCTTCCCTGAACTTCTGCAGTATAAAAACCTTACAGTTTTAGAGACTAAGTCACACCATCTCCAGGAAGCCTGCTAGACAATGTCTGCCTTCCCTCAACTACTAAAATCTTAACCTATAAAACACACTTCCATTCTCACATAATCTAATCATCTCTACTAGATTAAGTTCCTGAGGCAGTGTCTGGTTTTCCATCACTACATTCCCATTATCCTAGAACAGTGACTGGATCATAGTAAATGTTTAATAAATATTTATTGAATGTAATCAATCTAACACAACTTCTGCATCTTTAAATAAGGAAATCAAGGTTGAGAAAGTAGAAGTACCTAACTTAACTCAAAGTGAGACTGGAACCCAGAACTCCCTAAGACTGAAATATTGAATGCAATCCCCCCTACCCAACCCACTTCTTAGCCAGCTGCAATTAACAAGAGAGCAAATAGATAGTTCTCTGATTGAACTGAGTATTATTCCCTCAAAGCCGACCATTTACTTCCCCTTCCAGAAGTAGCAAACAAGGCCAACTATAGAGGCTCGATTAGCTAAACCTCCTACCATTGAGTCTGGGACATAACCAGGGACTGGTGGATTAACCAAGATTGCTAGCTTTCTATAACAACCCCCCAGTCTGTGAAAAGAAGGGAAGTCCTAGAGGTACTTTGCCAGCCAAAGGACAGTTTGCCATTCTACTTCTTCAAATCCAACTAACAGAAAATCAGTAGCCACTTTATGCTCATTTTACCTAATTGTGTCACATGGAACACTGGTATTTTATGAAATATCAATAGATGGGTTGTTGGTTTGTTTTTTGGGGGGTGGGGTGGAATTCCATGATCAAAATATGTAGAGTCATCTATACTTCAATTTTTAAAAAAATGTAGGGACTTCCCTGGCAGTCCAGTGGCTAAGACTCCATGCTTCCAAGGCAGGGAGAGTGGGTTCAATCCCTGGTCAGGGAACTAAGATCCCACATGCCATGCAGTGCAGCCAAAAAATTTTTTAAACAATAATAATAAATTTTTTTAATGTTTTTAAATGTAGAAAACCCTGCATACTTTTCCTTACCATATTAAAGACTCACAGCTTTTCCAAACTTAATCTCAAAGGTCTTTTACAGACTAATACCTATTGTCTTTTCATATGATAGTGATGTTCTAAAGAACACTTATTTTAAAAGAGTGCACTGTAAAATATATAAAGGTACTGTTACTCCACGGTTACACAAAATGGACAGGACCCTAAAGTAGAAGAGAATGCCTGGACCACTTGGACTACTAAAATTACATTACTTTCGCCAACACAATAAACTTGTGGAAAGGTTAACCTAGATTCAGATCTAAGTCTGTTTGACTTTAAAGCCTGTGTCGTCCCATCATTATATTATATTCCTTGACAGTTGTTCATTCTAAAAAATCTTTGTTGGGCTTCCCTGGTGGCGCAGTGGTTGAGAGTCCGCCTGCCGATGCAGGGGACGCGGGTTCGTGCCCCAGTCCGGGAAGATCCCACATGCCGCGGAGCAGCTGGGCGCATGAGCCATGGCCGCTGAGCCTGCGCGTCCGGAGCCTGTGCTCCGCAAAGGGAAGGGCCCCAACAGTGAGAGGTCTGCGTACCGCAAAAAAAAAAAAAAAAAAAAAAAAAAAAATCTTTGTTGAGCTGCAGATGAAATACAGCGAGGGATATGAGGAAGCATAAGATTTAGTAATCTCTGCCTTCATGGAACTCATAATTGGCTGATGCTCACAGCTGTGATAGAGGGAATAGGGAAATAGGGATAGAGGGATGGGGGGCAATGGGAGCTCAGGGGGCCCCCTAATCAATGTGGCAGGGGAAGTTGTTAGGGAAGGCTTCCCAGAGAAGTTGGTACCTCAGCTAGTCTAGCGATGAAGAACATCAGCTCAAGGGGAAAAGACCAGTTTCTACAGGAGGCCAGCTTCCAGACCATCCAGTGAAGAGACAGCAAAGAAAAGAGGGGTGTTTATCAGATATAGCATTTCTGGGGGCCAACCAGAGATGGCTTCAGGGAGCACACACAGGTTGGGTTGCTGCCAGACACAAAGTTACTTGCCAGTTGCCCTCCTGGAAACAACCGGGCAGTATTTACTTTGACAGAATCTTAGGCCTGAAAGGAATACTTTGAAATCACTTAAAGAAACCCCCACTTCCCTGATGGTAAGAGGTCCTAAGACAGCCTGGCTTCATTTGTCCCCACGAGCTGAATATGGGAGAACCACACGTTAGACAATGATAATTATAATGGTTGGCAATCAATGAGCTTATTATGTGTCAGGCAATCTGCTAAGTGCTCAAAATGGATTATCTCATCTTAATCTTCATAACAGCCCTATGAGGTGGATAAGATGATTATCTCCCTGTTAGAGATCAGGAAGTAGGCTCAGAGAGGTTAAGTAACTTGGCCAAAGTATTACTAGCAAGAGATGGCACCCAGGCAGACCAACCCCAGGGCTCATGTCCTTCATCCTTAGACTAGCTAAGGTACCAACTTCTCCAGGAAGCCTCCCTTGACAACTTCCTCTCCTACCAAAAATTAGGGGGCCCCTGGCTCCCATCGCCCCCTCCATTCCTCTCTCTACCCCTTTGTCCCCATTCCCTCTATCATAGCAGTGAGCATCACCAAATTATGAATTCCATGAAGGCAGAGATTACTAAACCTTATGCTTCCTTATATCCCTCATACCTAGCATTGCATTTGCAGCTCAATAACGATTTTTTAGAGTAAACAACTGATGATAGAAATACACAGACTTCAAGGTCAAACGGATTTAGATCTGTCCAGGCACAGCCCTTCTTAGCTATATGATCTTAGCTGTCACTTAATCACTCTGGGACTCAGAGTGGTAACATTTTTTACCATATAACTTTCTGAGAAAACTAAGCCAAGCACCTTATATAGCTCCTCGCACATAAAAGGCAGTCAATTTCATTTACCATCCTCCTCCTTTCCCCTTGTCCTACATATATTGGTAGAAAGAACACTAGTCTGGGAATCCAGAATCTAATTAGCTATAATCTTAGTTACTTCTCCTTTCTGGGCTTCAATTTCCTCATCCACAAAACAAGAACTGTTAGTTTGGAACAAATGAAATAAAATGTGCTTCAATGGTTAAAAAGCACTGCACAGATGGAAGGAATTTTTGTCATACCACCTATCTGGCTTTTAATCAGCCTTGAACCACACTGCATACAAGTGTCTTGAAGCTACAGAAGAGTGATTTCTCAGAGACCAAAATCTAAAAAAGGAGGGCATATTTGCACTGTCACTACAGGAAGGAGCCTGTCCCACTGAGGAGCTGAGGTAAGACACTGCCAAATGGCTTTGCTCCTGCAGTCCCTAACTAATTAAGGCTTCACTCCCCTGCCCTGTCTGCCTGTGACCTCTGCAAAGGCTCGAGAACACCAAGTGCTCCACAGAAGCTCTTCTCTTGGCCAGAGTGACAAGGTATTGCTGGCTAAGGATTAGCCAAAGCTTTTGCTAAAAGGTTCTTGCCCTTGGCCTTCCTCAGAACACAGCCAAAACAGGGAGCCCTCGGGCTGTCCTGAGGTTATCAGTTTAGGATTCCTAAGAGTCAGCCCTAAACACAGCTACCAGGACCCTGGGTCTGGAACATGTCAGATGTGACACAACTGAAGCCCGACCAGCCGGGCCCTCTGGACAGACTAGGGAGTCTCCTTAAGGGGTAAGGATAAGGGCCTGGTCTTCCCATTCTCAGCTAGTAGTATTTTGTCTTAGATGCTCCCAAGGCCATTTTTCAAGTTCTTCAGGCTGCATAGGCCCCAGGGACTTAGCCACTTCCTTTGCTCATTAATGCAAAACTCTCACTCTGCCCCTTAGGGCTCCCTACCCCAAACCTAGATCTAGGGTTAAACTGTCAGTCCATTCATCTCACCCTTCAAAAATTAAAACATATGGGCTCTTTTTGTTATAAGGGTTTAACCATTGGGTTGGGAAAGACTATAGGCCAAAACAACACACACGAGGAAGTAAAGAAGTTTAAAAAGTCTTACAAGTTACTTACAGTCACTGTCCCCACTTCACAGTTCCTAGTTCTTGTCATAAGAGGTGCTCTTAGAGAACAGCTACAATCCAATAGTTTTCAAAGTTTATTTTTAAACAATGTAACCCTCTTTTTCAAACGCAGTTCAAATTAAACCTAATTAGTAGTCTCAATATCTAATTAGGTCTCTAATGAAATAATGGATCTAGGTAGTAAACATCAGTGGCTCCTAAAATCATTAGACAAAAAGCTGATGGGAAATATTTTAATGAATAGATCAAGTTAACAACATCTGAACCCATTCCTCGATGTTAACATTACAAAAAGACAGAAAGTCAGATGTGGTTAAACATATTTTCAAAAAAATGAAGGAGAGAGGAAGGAAGGGAGGAAGGAAAGGAAATGATTCTTTATCTGATCCTGTATCTGATCAAGCCTTAAGATCCAACTACCAATTTATATAAAATACAGAGGATGTAGGAACATGTTAAATGCCATCACAGGGAGATAATCAGCAAAACCCAGAAACTGGGAAACTCTTCAGGACAAATGACCCAGCTTCTTCAATATAAAATTTCAAGGAAAAGAAAAGAAAGAAGGGGAAAGCTATGGATTAGATGAGACTCAAGATTTAGATCAATGAATGTGTAGACCTTCTTCAGATACTGATATGAATAAATCAACTTAAAAAAATTTTTTGAGTCATTACGAGAAATTAAACACTAACTGTTGATGATATTAAGGGATTATTGTTATATTTTTAAGCATGATAATGATATTTTGGTTATGGTTTCAAACACAGTTCTTTTAGAAATATATACCAGGGGCTTCCCTGGTGGCGCAGTGGTTGAGAACCCGCCTGCCAACGAAGGGGACATGGGTTCGATCCCTGGTCCGGAAAGATGCCACGGAGCAACTAAGCCCGTGCACCACAACTACTGAGCCCGCGTGCAGCAACTACTGAGGCCCGTGCGCCTAGAGCCCATGCTGCACTATGAGAGAAGCCACCGTGATGAGAAGCCCGCGCACTGCAACGAAGAGTAGCCCCTGCTCGCCACAACTAGAGAAAGCCCACGCACAGCAACGAAGACCCAACACAGCCAAAAATAAATAAATTAAATAAATTAATTTATTTTTTTAAAAAAGAAATATATACTAAAATGTTTGTGACTGAAATGATATGTCTGGAATTTGCTTCAAAATAATCCAAGGGGGTGGGAGGATAAAGATGAAACAAGATTGATAAAATCAGCCATGAGTAGGTAATTGTATATGGGGAGTAATGGGCACATAGGGGTTCATTATACTGCCCTCTCTCGTTTTAAATATGTTTAAAATTTTCCATAATAGAAAAGGTTTTTTTGTGGCATGGACATATATACACTACCAAATGTAAAATAGATAGCTAGTGGGAAGTAGCCGCATAGCACAGGGAGATCAGCTCGGTGCTTTGTGTCCACCTAGAGGGGTGGGATACGGAGGGTGGGAGGGAGACACAAGAGGGAGGAGATATGGGTATATATGTATATGTATAGCTGATTCACTTTGTTATACAGCAGAAACTAACACACCGTTGTAAAGCAATTATACTCCAATAAAGATGTTAAAAATAATAATAATAAGCTGCGTGTAGAGGAGTTACGGTTGTGACATATGAGAAAAGTCTAGAGCTCTTCCCATGACTCACCTCTCCCACGGCGATTCCTAGGCACTCTGAGAAGCCCTAGGACACCTAGAAACAGTTTGAAAAACACTCCTGCATTATAAGGAACACAGATACCTGAGTAAGAGAACCTGGTTTCAAATCTTGGCTCTGCTGCCTTAATAGCAGTGTGACACCTTAAAGAAGGTACCCTCTGAGCTTCGTCTTACTCTTGTGCAAATAGGACTATCTCCCAGGATAGCAATGAGGGTCAAAGAAAATAAGGGATTGAAATCGTTATATTCTCTTTTTTTAAAAAAAATATTCACTTATCATTTGGCTGCGTCGGGTCTTAGCTGCGGCCCATGGGATCTTTCGTTCCGGTGCATGGGCTTCTCTCTAGTTGTGGCACGGACCCCAGAGTGCATGTGCTCATTAGTTGCAGCATGGGGGCTCTCCGGTTGCAGCTTGTGGGCTCAGTAGTTGCAGCACACAGGCTTAGTCACCCTGTGGCATGTGGGATCTTAGTTCCCCAACCAGGGATCAAACCGGCATCCCCTGCATTGCAAGACCGATTCTTAACCACTGGACCACCAGGGAAGTACCCCCTTTTTTAAAAAAAAGAGGCACTGCTGTAGTTCTTTTTTTTTTTTAATATTTATTTATCTATCTATTTATTTAGCTGCATCAGGTCTTAGTTGCAGCGTGCAGGCTCTTCATTGCGGCACATGGGCTTCTCTCTAGTTGCGGCGCATGGGCTTAGCTGCCCCACGGCATGTGGGATCTTAGTTCCCTGAGCAGGGATCGAAGTCACGGCCCCTGCATTGGAAGGTGGAAAATCCTTTGTATTCTTAACATCTATATGTTCATTATTATTAGGACCATTAGGGAGAGAATTTGCCTTTTTTTCTTGACAGTAAAGTTACTCAACCCCCACCCCACCCTAATCTTCATGCCAATCCCTTCCAATCCTCAGCAAATACATGTAAATTCTGTTAAGACATGAGAGGAAGCAGGAAATAAGGGTCACTCAGTGGGCAACCCCTATGTGCCTGGCCAGCTTTAGTGTGTATGTGTTTGGGGGGTAGGCGGAGGACAGGTAGTGGGAAAGTGCCCTAGAGATTACTGAAAAGTTACCCTCAGACTAGGATCTAGGTCTCTAAACTACAAGTCCCAAATGAAAAAAATAAGGAAAAAGTACTTGTGATGAAGGCCAACCATTAGGGGAAAAATTTTAGTGTTAATGACAGAGTTTAGCTGCCCATTCCTGACTCAGAAATAATAGGACCTATCCTTTTTATCAGCTCTTTGATTATTTTCCTTTCACAGCTCCTCATTGTTTGAATGATTTTGTCTATAAACAAAGTACATTTATTGAGAAATGATTCAACATTCTCAGCTGTGTTTATTATCACTACTTTTTCTTTTCAGAATGCTGGTCCAGATTTTAACCAACCACATACAGTTATCAGAACTCCATAACCGTATTGTGAAATCACACACCTCTCCATCCTGGCTTTGACGCTAAATGAGCAAGAAAGTGAAAGTAAACATGTAGACATTCAAGCACTGGGCCCTGCTACCAGTTGCTTATTTTGGCTCTGTACTTGTGTCCAAGGTCATTCACTCACTGGACAGGTTTATGTCCTATGATGCCATCGACTGCCAGTCAAATCACCAATCAGCATGAGCAAACTAGTATTACCACACAGCACTGGCATAATTGAAACCAAAAGCAAAGACACTTGAATTGTATGTAAATATATAATTTTCATTAGGCTTACTGAAATACTGAAAGCAATTTAATTTATTCATTCAAAAACAAATATTTACTAAGCATCCCTGTCTAAGACCTTACTCTAGCTAGGCGCTAAGCACAAAATGAATAAGACATAGTCCACGGCCTAAAGGGACTATGAGGGAGTCACACAAATAAATTCCTTTAATCTCTAAATTTCCACAGACCACAGGGCACCAAAACTGTGCTGGAAGGAATTTTACATTTTACTCCCTTATAAATATGAACAACCTGTGAAAAGGCAACCTGCTTCAAGAAGTACCTCTCAAAAACATAGCCCTGCTCTGGAGATACAAGCTGGTCCACTACCGGAAAATCAAGAAAAGGGTTTCTGAGAGCAAGGTCTTTGTCTACAATTCAACAGATTTGTGCTAGATAAGAGATCAGCAATTTGGCCCTCAGGCCAAATCCAGCCCAACACCTGTTTTTGCAAATAAAATTGTACTGGAACACAGCCATGCATGATCATTTGCATATTGTCTATGACTGCTTTCCTGCAACAACTTGCCACTTCAACAAAAACCGTATGGCCCTAAAATATTTGCTATCTGCTACTTTACAGAAAATGTTTGCCAACCTCTATGCTAAACTCTGAAGATGCAGAAGTGTATCTGTATCTTGATCTGGGTGGTAGTTACATGGGTATACACATATGTAAAGATTCATTTTATCGCCATAACTCAATTTTTTTAATGAAATAAAGAATACTTGGTCCCTGCCCTCTAGCAACTCAAAATCTGGTAGAGGCCGTAAAAGTAAACAACTGCAGTACAATGGTGATAAGAATCATAATGAAGAGCTATACTAATTACAGTAATGGTACAAAAGAGAAAACGAAACCCTAGCCAGGAATGCAAGGCCAAGTCTTCGTAGGGAAGATAACTGAAGTATATCTTGAAGAATGAGTAGGTATATACCAGAAGGGCAGTGGTAGAGAAAGAAAAATGGAGGTGAAAGGGAGAGGTTATTCCAGGCAGAGGGGACAGCATATGCAAAGGCTCAGAACTGAAGGAAAAGGAAAAAAAAAAAAAAAAAAGGCATGCCTTTCATAAATGACAAGTAACTCACAGAAACACTTAGATAAGGTGCTAGCAGAGCAACGTCAAAAGATGAGACTGGAGCAATATGAAGGGGTCAGATCATGGAAAGACTCATATGAGGGGTGGCCACATAATTTATAGTCTAAACAGGGTCACTTCTGAGAGTAAAAGAGAACCAGAAAAATAGTTGTAAACAAAGACTACCCCAGGAAAATATCATAACCCTATAATGTGCCATATTAAAGAACTTGGACTTTGACCTACAAGATAGCACAAGTTAATAAAGGGTTTTTTACAAAAGAATACCAAGATTTATGCTTTAAAAAGGATAAATGCATAAAAGCATCTATTTATTTAATATATACACAGAGTACTTATGTGCCAAGCACTGCAAATATTACTTATTAATCCTCATAACTACCTTGTGAGATAGATACTATTATTTTCCTCATTATTCAGGTAAAAGGCGTAGGCTTATTAAGTAACTTGCCCAAAGTAGCACAGCTAATAAATGGCAGAGCCAGCATTTGAACGCAGGCACTTAGGCCCCAGAGTTTGTGCCATTCTCCTACCTATGACTCAGAGAATCCTGAGCCCCAGGTCGGTGTTAAGACCCTCTATATAGAAACCCACCACACTCTACATTTCTCCATAGCACGCAGCATATTTCTAATCATTTGTTTAAAAATCTATCTTCCTCACTACATTATAAACTCCTTAAGGACAGGGTTGAGATTATCTTGTTTACCACTGTATTCCCACAGCCTGATACATTTATTAGCTCTCAATTTAGAAATCATATTAATAATAGCTAACATTTATTGACCACTTTCTCGGTTCCAGACACTGTTTGAAGAGCTTTAAACATACTAATCAATTTAAAATAAGTTGAATAACTTGTCCAACGTCACAAAGCTAGTAAGAAGTGGAGCAAGGATTCTGGATGTAGCTCAGTGCTCTTAACTTTATGCTATACTACCTTTTTATTGAAAAAAACTATGAATTAATAAAATTAGTACCCCTGGTATACAAACAGTGCCTGCCACTCAGCAGGCATTCCAAAAATAAATGACTCAGGTGCTAAGGAAGAGACAGCCTGTAACCACATCTCCTTCCTTCCAAAGAGGCAGCCTAGCCCATATTAGGTTGAGTCCCACTTCCACCAGTTACTAGATATGTGACCTTAGATTCCTCATTTATAAAATGAGAATAACAATATCTATCTCATTGGCTGTTGTGTGGATTAAATAAGGTAAATGCAGAATTGTACCTAACACATACATACTCAATATACCTTTGTCTTTTATCATAACAATTAACAGTATTTTTATTATTTTATTTTATTTTCATTATTATTAACTGTTTGATTAGTGGTGGGTGGACTTAGCTATCACTCAGAGTTCCTGTGACTTCTCCCTAAGTCCCCTGAGACCCCCTCCATGACCCTCCCCAAGTCTTACCAAAGTTGAGTATTTTACAAGCTTAGAGCTCACGTGGGTATTGTACACAGAGTGTTTCAAGGAGCTTTAGACTTCTGGCCCAAAGCCTAGAGAGATAAAAGTCCTAAGGGTGGGGTCCCAATCCCCATTGCCTAAGCCATGACTTCCAGAAGCAAAATCAGGAAACCACTACCTCTAGCTGACCTAGATGATAATGAAGGAAACCACACTAGAAAACACGTTTAAATACAATATCCCCTTGAGCTTAAAACCTAAGTCAAATCTTAACTGCCAGGCTAGAAAGGTTGACTGAGTCCAAAAGAGAAGCCAAGAGCTTCTGCCAGTGCTGCTGGGTCTAACAGGAGGAAAGTTTTAGACTTTTGAGGTGCCATAAAACATTCTCAGCAATCGCTGTGACAAACAACTCAAAGCCTGCTGGACACCCAGTCCTATATCAGGATCAGAAGGGTAAGATCACAGAAATCATAGAATTGGGAGAAGTAGGTGGATATCCAGAGATTACCACCTGGATTGGCCCCCGCTTTCAGACTGTAATATATCTATCTATCATTAGCCTCATTTTACAGGAAGCAACTGAGGTCCAGAGACGGTAAGTGAGATACCCCAAGTCAGATATCTAAGAAGCGGCAAAAAAAAAAAAAGCACCTAGTCTCAAGGACTGACAATCTTGATGACAAGGTAAGACTCACAAAACTGTTAAAACACATTATCAGGTGGTAAGGGAGATTCCTATGAGGAGCTACAGGTATGAAAAGGAAGAACAAGAAACCAGGTACAGAAGGCCTCAGAGTAGAAGTCCCTGCTCACCACATCCCTCACAAAGTAAAAGGGTCCCTCCTTGCTTTTATGGCTCCTTTAATACCTACTACCCTGTAATATCTGTTTACCTATCTCCCCCATTCGATGGCAGTTCCTCAAGGTTATACACATTTTATTATCTTTACCTATATTATCAACACCCAGCCTAAGCATATAGCTGCACCTCCTGCTGACTTAGAAAAGACTCAGACTAGACCCACTCACACCCACAATACTAAAAATAAGGCACATGTATCCTATTAGGCATCTGCCAGGGCAAGAGGCCAGACCCTCAAGAAAGAGGCTAAGAGAAAGTTAGTTTGGCCTAGTAATTTAACCTCTTAACTGTTCATCTGTAAGATACTAATAACAATAGTCATCTCAGAAGACTGTATGAAAAAGTAAATGTCCATGAAAGCACTTAACACAGTAGCTGAACATAGCAGTCACTCAATGACTGCTAGCTCCCTTAACACAGTACTCCTGAGGGTACTGTGTTAAGCCTCAGGAGTAAGACGATGATCTTATCTGAGGCTTCTCTGATGGAACCTCAGCATCTAGCACAGCGCCCATCATAGCTGCCTGGATCCAGTAAGCACTCACTAAATAGGGAACTCCCGAGAAGACTACTGGACACGGACCACTGATGGGTCGCTTGCCAGTACAGCAAGACCAATCCATCTGCTCTGCTAACCCTGGAGACATGCAAACACAGAAGAGATCAAGTCCCTGGCCAGCAGCAGGTCTACATGTGTACAGAGCCCCTCCCATAGTAGAGCCTGGCCATTGAGGTGACCAGAAAAATATAAGAAGGATCCAGATGACTTCCTCAAAACCACCTGAGAGACCATACGGCAATGTTCCAAACTCCCTACATCTCCATTTAGGACCTGAGCTGGAATATTAAACTGAACACCCACCGTCACATTTCCTACACTCCCCACTGAGAAGGAAGGAAAGGCTCCTTCCTTTTAGCGCTGCTTGTTTAGAAAAGCTAATCTCCTGGGAAATGGCTGGGCCCATATCCTGGCAAATAGGATCTGGCAAAAGCTTGAACCCCACAAAAGCATCTCGGTCATTCCACCTTGCTGGGCTCCAGGGCTGAAAATAGCCCCAGATGAAAAACAAGCTGTGTGGACTACTTATCCAGTTTCATTGCAAAGGCAGGCCTTAAGCTGGCTGAAGAGGACAGCCCCTTACTCCTGAGCTCAGGCAGGGCTGAAAGCCTCACCTGTTTCCGGCCCTATAGCAACTGGCATAGCTCTGGCACTTCTCAGGCTTCATATTTCCAAAACAGCAATGGAACAAGTGCAGAACAGACAAGGGTCTTCTGCAGTCAGCCCAGCACTGCTTGAAGGCATGGCAGGGAAAGAGAGAGCTATTCCCGGACACAGATCCGCTATTCTTTCATAAAATCTAAGGGTAAAAAGAAAGACACCCAAAGCAGCCCACACCCAAAAAAAAGAACCATTCTATAACTCTGCTTCATCTTTTTGGCAATGACCGTAAGAGGCTTCTCTATCAAGGTCCTAACTCAATGCCCATTTAAGGGCAGATTTACCTAATCCCAAATTAGAGTCAATCAGTCTTCAGTCTTACACACCAAGTCCAACCCTGTCTATTACACACCCTGATCCACACCATTAGAGTCAACTGTTTCCAGGTCTGTCTCCCCCAACACCTTAAGCACTTCTAGAGACAGGGCCCAGGTCTCATAATGTCTGTGTCTCCAGTTTTGCCCAGCACAGGGGCATGCTTAGATTAGGAGCACAAAGGCCTGCTTGTTGTAGAGCGAAAGTGAGCAGGTACAGAAACAGGACAGGAAGTGTAAAGACAAGAACGTATCTTGCCTTACTCCCCCTGGAGTCCCCACCCAGTACATGCTGCCCTCTGGCCCTAGGCTCAGGCTCCCTCTCTTATCACCAAGCTCACAGCCATCTCTCCCTCCCTTGGCTCTGCACAATCCTATCTGAAGCATTCCCTAGATGGTTCTTGACATATTAGATGTCTGTTTCATTTCCTGGGTGTGTTTGGGATCTCCTTGAGCACAAGGCCCATGGACCAGCCACAGGGTAATCCACCAATAATTGTTTACAGAGGGAAGAAAAAGAAAATCAACTTCCCTTGAGCTTTCAATTGCTCATCTGTGAAAAGGTGAAAAGAATATCTGCACCAGCATCCCTCACCTGGTTTTACCTGGTTGCTCCCACAGGCTTAGATTATCTCTCTTTCGCCATGTCCTCAGCTGGTTCCCAGGGAATTCTCCATAAAGAATTCAGGCCAAATGGTTCAGCACCTATATTTGGCCTACAATTGTGTGATACTCAAGATGTCATCAGAACAGAGATGACAGCTCATTCTTCACATCCCACATCCCTCACACTACAAGGGGTGACTCATCTATGCCGATCCCAGCCAAAGACAGGAAAAGTTCCCTTGAACCAAAGCAGGACAATGCTGCATCCTGCACCTACCCACTGGTGAGCCCGTGCCTAAGATCATGTTCAGGTTCACGTCTCTAACCGGGAGTGGGCCCCTAAGTCCTCACTTTTGTGGGCTGAAGTCCTGGGGGAAGACTTCCAATCAGAAAAGAAAATAAATTATAACTTTCTACAGCTGTGTTAAAACCAATAGTTTTGGGGGGGTTTTAATATATTTATTTATTTATTTTTGGCCGTGTTGGGTCTTCGTTGCTGTGTGCGGGCTTTCTCTAGTTGCAGTGAGCGGGGGCTACTCTTCGTTGCAGTGCGTGGGCTTCTCATTGTCGTGGCTTCTCTTGTTGCGGAGCACGGGCCCTAGGCGCGCAGGCTTCAGTAGTTGTGGCATGTGGGCTCAGTAGTTGTAGCTTGCGGGCTCTAGAGCTCAGGCTCAGTAGTTGTGGTGCAGACGCTTAGTTGCTCCGCGGCATGTGGGATCTTTGCGGACCAGGGATCAAACCCGTGTCCCCTGCATCGGCAGGCGGATGTTTAACCACTGCGCCACCAGGGAAGCCCAAAACCAATAGTTTTTAGCAGACCCAAATTATCTTTGTTTTTATTTAGGTACAATTCACCCATTTAAAGTACACAGTTCAATGGTTTTCAGTATACTCATGAAGTTGTGCAGCCATCACCACAATCTAATTTCAGAACATTTTTATCACCCCCAAAAGAAACCCCATAACCATTAGCAGTCACTCCCCATTATGCCCACCCTCTAGCTCATGATAACCACTAATCTGTTTTCTTTCTCTATAGATTTGCCTATTCTGGGCATTTCATGTAAATAGAATCATGTAATATGTGGCCTTTCCACCTAGAGTAATGTTTTCAAGGTTCATCCACGTTGTAGCATGTATCTGTACTTCATTCCATTTTATGGCTGAAAAATATTCAATATATGGGTATATCACATTTTGTTTATTTATTCCTCAGTTTATGAACATCTGGGTTGTCTCCACTTTTTCGCTATTATGAATAATGCTACTGTGAACACTCGTGTGCAAGTTTTTCTATGAAAGTGTTTTCAATTCTCATGAGTATATACCTATAAGGGGAATTGCTAGGTCACATGGTAACTCTATGTTTAACTTAGAGGTGAAATTACCTTTTAAAACACTTTAACTCACTCCTCTGCCTTCCTCTCTGTCAAGACTTTCCATGGTCAGCCCCACTCTCCAACACACCTAAAGAAGCCCAGTGGCTACCATCTTAGCTAGTGGCTACTATATTGGACAGCACAGATATAGAACATTCCCATCATTACAGAAAGTTCTATTGGACAGTGCTGATCTAGAAGAATAAGATAATTAGAACAATTATAGCTAACATTTAATGGATGTTTACAATGGGTCAGACACTGCACCAAGACCTGTACAGGGATTATCTCTTTTAATCATCATAACAACCTCATGTAAGTATATTCCCATTTTATAGATGGGAAAATCAAGGCTTTTAGGAGTTAAATAACTTGCCTAAAGTCACACAGCTAGTAAATAGAGCCATGATTTAAACCCACAAAATCTGACTCCAAAGTCTGTCTTTTTAACCACTATATTACACACAAATGATTATAATAAGGCAAGATGTGCTAATGGCACAAATGAAGTCCAGAAAAAGAGCTAAGGGACTTCAAAAGAGTAGAAGTCATATCAGGATATTAAAAAAAAAAAATGACTTCATTAAAGAAGCATGAAAAAGAACCGCTAATCTAACCTATTCATCCTATACTCTAGGCCCCTTCAAGCACCATCTCCTTCAGAAAGTCTTCTTGGATTACTCCAGTCCACACTATTCTCTTCTTCTATGTTTCACATTTATTTAACCGCTCTCTAACTAGTTAAGAAATTATCTGATTTGTAAGTTCCCCAAAGACAAGACTAGAGGACATGTTTTAGTCTCTTCTACGGCCCAAGTGCAGCAAAAGCAGAACTCAGAGCAAGAGGTTCAATCTAAATGTTTCTGGAGGACTGCTGACTATTATTACTCCCTTTGGTTGGATTCAGACATAGCAGGAAACAAGGCCAAAATGAGAGAGAGCAAGAGC
Source organism: Aethalodelphis obliquidens (assembly GCF_003676395.1). Classification (NCBI taxonomy): domain Eukaryota; kingdom Metazoa; phylum Chordata; class Mammalia; order Artiodactyla; family Delphinidae; genus Aethalodelphis; species Aethalodelphis obliquidens. The sequence goes on from NW_020837958.1 coordinate 39,087,198, forward strand.
AAGAGACAGAGACAGAGAGAGAGAATGCGAGCACCGCACAGGAGAGTAGAGAAATCACATTCTTCCTCCTGGAGGCTGAGCTAAATAGGCTCCAAATTCCCCAGGCTATTCCCTTTGACCAATTTACACAGAGCTTCACTTGGAGCATGGGTTTCGCTCTCAGCCCCTGAATCAGGGCTGCATCAGTCACTGTTCTGAATAAGGTGTCACGCAGTTTCTAGTGTAAACCAGTTCCTTGGTCTTCAAGGTGCTGAAAACATCTGGCTGGCTCCCACACTACTCACTCATCCTCTTGACTTCGGAAAGGAAGAGCCAAACATCATGCTATCACCATTTAAGAAAGCACTTTCGGGGGCTTCCCTGGTGGCGCAGTGGTTGAGAGTCCGCCTGCCGATGCAGGGGACACGGGTTCGTGCTCCGATCCAGGAGGATCCCACATGCCGCTCGCGGCTAGGCCCGTGAGCCATGGCCACTGAGCCTGTGCGTCCGGAGCCTGTGTTCTGCAATGGGAGAGGCCACAACAGTGAGAGGCCCGTGTACTGCAAAAAAAAAAAAAAAAAAAAGAAGCTACGAATATTAGCTTCATTCTACATGCTAGATGCTGCAACATGGGTGGACCTCCAAAATATTAGCGTAAGTAGAAGAAGCCAAACATAAAAAGTCACAAATATGATTCCATTCACATGAAATATCTAGAATAGGTAAATCCACAGAGACAGAATGAAGATTGGTGGCTGCAAGGGAAGGGGAGAGGGGGAAATGGGAGCAACTGCTTAATGGGTATGGGTTTCCTTTGGGGTAATGAACATGGTTCGGAACCAGATAGAGAGGGTGATTATAAAACACTGTGAATGTACTAAATACCACTGAATTATGTATGTGAATGGTTAATTTTGTTATGTTATGTGAATTTCACCTCGATTTTAAGAAAAAGATAAATGGCTCATGGCATCATATTCTAAAAGGAAAAACTCAGAAGCAAGTGTTTCCATATCCAACTGCTCCTTCCTGCCCTTCCAGGATGCTTGCCCTCCCATCCTGCAGACATTCAAACCTGCCATTTTAGCAATGAGTTATGTTCCCTTGTTCTCATTTTCTAGTCATTCCCTGTGTCAAGCCGTCTAAAGTCCCCAGTGAGAAAGCAAGCTTCCTTTTTTTTTAATATAAATTTATTTATTTTTAGCTGTGTTGAGTCTTTGTTGCTGCGCATGGGCTTTCTCTAGTTGCGGCGAGCGGGGGCTACTCTTCGTTGTGGTGCGCAGGCTTCTCATTGCAGAGGCTTCTCCTGTTGCAGAGCACGGGCTCTAGGCGCACGGGCTTCAGTAGCTGTGGCGCACGGGCTCAGTAGTGTGGCTCGTGGGCTCTAGAGGGCAGGCTCAGTAGTTGTGGTGCACCGGCTTAGTTGCTCTGCAGCATGTGGGATCATCCCGGACCAGGGATCAAACCCGTGTCCCCTGCATTGGCAGGTGGATTCTTTTTTTTTTTTTTTTTTTTTTGTGGTACGCGGGCCTCTCACTGTTGTGGCCTCTCCCATTGCGGAGCACAGGCTCCGGACGCGCAGGCTCAGTGGCCATGGCTCAGGAGCCCAGCCGCTCCGCGGTATGTGGGATCTTCCCGGACAAGGGCACGAACCCGCGTCCCCTGCATCGGCAGGCGGTCTCTCAACCACTGCGCCACCAGGGAAGCCCGGCAGGTGGATTCTTAACCACTGTGCCACCAGGGAAGTCCCAAGCTTCCTTTTAAATAGGGTCCACGTGTACTTGTTCTGTTTCCCCTACAGCACAGACCAGGTCATGGGTGGAGAGCAGGGGGAAAGGGTCTGAATGACCTCTCTTGAAGCAGCAGTTTGGAGCGGTGCTATCTCTGAGAAGGGAGCTAGAGGCTGGGTGGCCAGGGAGACCAAAGATACAATCATCACACAATGGTATGAATTTGTTTTATTCTCTTTGGCGTGGGGCGGGGTTCAAGAAGAATAGAGAAGTATTTAACAAACAACTTTGTAGCAATATCTGGTTTCAGAAATAACAAAAATCTCTCAGTAACAACTGGGTTCTTGACTTTTCCAAAGCAACAATTCTAATGCCAAAGTCTTTCAAAAAAGCAACAAAGATTTTACTCCCAAAGTTTGACCCTGAAGCCATCCCCCAGCTGTCCACAAGCTGTTTTCATTGCCCTCAGGAGGCATTGGAGACCCAGAGGCTGCAGACTCCGGGCACAGCATTCAAGCTCAGCCCTATCAGCCAAAAGGCTCCAGCGTAGCAGGCATGCCATCACTGAAGCCTGGAACTCAAGCCATAACGAGTAACCTGCAAGGGTCACAGGCACATCTTCCCCAGGCTCCTCATGCTTTATATTTATAGTAATATTGACAATAAAAACCACCAACAAATACTTCCTTTTTTAAGGGCCATTATGTGGCCTTTAAATACATTCTCACAACAGCCCTAAGGCTCATACAGATTAATAATTTGCCCAGGGTCATGAGGCTAATAAACAATGGCAAAGTCAGATTTTAAGCTCTGGTCTGCATGCTTCCAAAGTTTATGCCATTGCCACAACACAAAACTGGCCAGCACCACACATCCTGCCCCAACTATTTCCTGGTTGTCCATGAGAAAATGCTCTGACCACTCAAAATAAAAATGCTTCTTGGGCTTCCCTGGTGGCGCAGTGGTTGAGAGTCCGCCTGCCGATGCAGGGGACACAGGTTCGTGCCCCGGTCCGGGAAGATCCCACATGCCACGGAGCGGCTGGGCCCGTGAGCTATGGCTGCTGAGCCTGTGCGTCCGGAGCCTGTGCTCTGCAACGGGAGAGGCCACAACAGTGAGAGACCCTCGTACCGCAAAAAAAAAAAATGCTTCTCAGTTTAACATAATCCTAGTAGATCAAGGACAGAACCTCTCTCAGGCAGTAGCAACCCAGAGCACTGACACCACTGAGAAGTACCTGAGATTGCTATCCGGGCTACTCCACCAATCCCCAGGTCACCAATCAAGCCTGCTGAAAACCCAAACATAGCTGTTCTGCCTTGAAGGTAGGAGGAGAAATGCCAGAGAGAAACACAAATGTGGAAGGCATGGCAAAGAAAACACCAAGCCAGAAACCTGAGACCTAGTCTCAGTTCTGCCCCTAATTAGTTATACGACCTTGGGAAGTCACCTGCCTTCTTTGCACTTGTGTTTTCTGCTATAATATGGAAATAACAATTCCCTCCCATCATATTTCACAGGTTTACTGTGGACATGACAAGCAAAAAGACAGGTCTTGAATAGGAGAATGCTTTGAAAAGTGTGAAGCACAGATTAATGAGGGGCCATTATGATATGACTACCACAAGCTGGCTGGAGAGAAGATTAATGCCCATGAAACAATTAGAAGGTGAAACAGTAGTGAATTAGGTGCCAAGTTATATGGCACAGACTGAGAAGATTATACTCTGGATAGGGGTGTTCTCAGGGATTAGTCAGAGAAACTGCATAGAAAAGAACAGACAGGATTGAAGAGGGATGGAGAGCAATAGTGGCAGCAAAAGTATGTAGCCAGGGAAAAGAGTGGTGAAGAAGCAAGAGAGGAACAGAGCTGGATCATACGCTGTGTGTTGGGAGCTCTGGGAGGCCACAATGGGAGGTAGGGTAAGGCCAGACTGTGGAGAGGAGACAGTCAGGCCAAGGAGCTGGGGCAGGATGCAGTCAGCAACAGGGGACAATGGGGGAGAGCAGAGCTGGATTTCACAGCAAACATTTATTGAGGACTAATAATGCGGTAGGCGCTATCTCAGATTATAAGGATACAGAGATGGAACAAGACATGAAACTTGAGCTCGTGACTCTGTGTCTGAATCCTACTCTACCAGCTTCAGTGACGTGTACATCAAAGAACAAGCTTCACAATCACAGAATTCTGGATTCAAGTCCTTGTGCCACCATTGCTAGATGAGTGACCTTCATCAAGTAACCAAAGCTCTCTAATTCCCAGTTTCCTTATTTGCAATGCAGAAGTAATAATAATCTTTCATAGGATGGTGGTGAGTACTAGATATAAAGCACTTAAAAAAAGAAACTTGGTATGCGCCTTCTCGACATACAACAGATGATAACTATTATTATCGTTCACTAGCTTTGTGACCTTGGGAAAGTTGCTTAACTTCTCTGGGCTTCAGTTTCATCATCTGTAAACTTCACAAGGTTGTTGTAAATATTAAAGGAAATAATTGGTCTAAAGCACCTAGCATAACAACAGCTCAGCAAAATTCCTTCTCTTCCCTCTGTCTCCTTTCCTCAAGCCTATATTTGAGATCTTCCTTGTAGCAATGCTTGGCTCCCAAAGGAGGGCACTGAGGACACAGCCAGAGCACCTACTGTCTCTACTTCTAGAAGACACTAGGTCCACTTAACCCCTAAACTAACCCTAACTTACCCAGTGCCTGACTACCCCCATCTAGGAACATGTTCTTTAGCTGCTTCTGGCCAAGTGGCTTCAATTCAACTGTCTGATGGCCAGACAATTCCTCCCTGCTTACTCATCCTCCAAGAAACTAAACCAGAAGAGAAAGCTCTGAAGTCTAAATGTTGATAAAAGAAAGGAGAGTGGTATTATGTCCAGTGTCTTAAGACCACAGGATAGAAAGGAGAGGCACTGAGCACACTTGCTGAAGGGCAAATATATCCCACTGGTCTTGTGCACATATGACAAGGGCAGGCAAACCTGCTGCCACTTCCAACAGTTTCAGGAATGTCTCAGAAAAAGGCCCTCAGCCTGCTGGAGTCACCCAGGCATGAGGGAAAATTAGGTTTTCACTAGCAAAGGTCAACTCATAAATACCTGATTAACTCATGCAAACATGCTCTGCTCCATGTGCTGTGAGAATTTACAACTGATCCGGAGCAGAAGTCAAGCTGAGGACACCTTTCAAAGCTATAACTAACAATAACTGGTGTAAGGGGAGGCAGTGATGGCTGGCTATGAAAGCCTAATCCAAATCAGGTGAGTCCAGACTCTCCAGGGGAAGCTGCTCTTTCTGGGAACAACCTCTGCACAAACCTGCAGGGCAAACATTACCTTGCCTTGAAAGACAAGAGCCAGACCCTCCCACCAAGACCCCGGGAAACACAGAGGCAAAGCATATATATTCCAACACTCCTGCTCAATCCCAGGGACTTCTGTTTGTGAGGAAATAATACCAATAATTCTAATCTCACACATTAGAAAGACGTGGTCAGATCAAACCTGTGAAGCCATTGGCTAGGCTCCCCAAGCAGATCTGCTTTGTCCTCGGTGCTTCCATCCCACTTTGCAAACCAGGAAGGGAAAACAAAAGGAACCATCTTTCATTGAGCACTTACTAGGACTTGTACAAAAGTTTTAAAACCTTTACTTTAAAAAAAAATCCCCCCAATTATTCTCTGTAATAGCTAATCCTAGTCCCATTTTATAAATGAGGTAACTGAGCATCAGAGAGATTAAGCAGCTTGCTCAGGAAAGGGGCTGGTGAAGGGCAGAGCCCAAATATGAACCCAGTCTGTCTGATTCCAAAACTTAGCCTTTCTTTCCACAAATATTTATCAAGAGTCTACCATGTGCCAAGTACTGCTCTTGGGTGAAAACACAGCAGTGTAAAAGACAGACAAAAACTCCTGTCTTTATGGAGCTTTCATTCCTAAATCAAGAACCCTCCATACTTAGCATACCATACATTTAATAGGTAGACATCTGTATTTCTTTCTCCTCCACCCGACAGGACTCAACAGATACAGAATGAAGGGATGAATGTGGCTCTTTCTCTCACCTCACAGGAATTCCTCTCAGCTGCTGCCCAAACAGCATTCAACGGTTTACTCATCAACTTAGCATTCTTCTTCCCACCTATGTCATAGGTTTAAGCCACATCTTTTTCTTGTTACTGTTTTGGCTGTGCCAGGCAGCACTCAGGATCTTAGTTCCCGGACCACCAGGGATCAAACCCATACCCCCTGCATTGGGAGTGCAGGGTCTTAACCACTGGACTACCAGGGAAGTCCCTAAGGCATATCTTAAACCAAAAGCCTCCTGCAGTGCTAGCAAATTGGCTCCAGTCACCCACTGAGTATGACAACAATAGTATTTCAGAGTTTACAAAACACTTTACATACATTGTCTTATTTAATCCTCATAAAATTAAACAGGGTAGGTATTGCTTTCATTTAACATGGAAACAGACACCCAGAAAGGTAGTTACTAGTTGCTTCTGTCCTTAGACACAAATGAGTAGTTGGAACTACACAGTTCTAGTCCCAGAATGCTTTCTTCTCCCCTTCGCCTAAGGACATCTCCTAATCTATTGCTAATACTGGAGAAGGCAAAACGGTATCATGTCACTATCTAGATCATTCTGCTGATTATGCTATTCCAGATTTCCCATTGTATCCAAACAGAACAAACAAACAAAAAACACTGTGTTTCAGCCTACCTATTTTGGAATTTATTTTGATTGTCAATTGTTAACAAAATATTGTTAATATTTTATTATTTTCCCTGTTAAAGGTCTTTTAACTGTATTTTGTTATGTTCTAATTTGCCATTTATTCCCAAAGGAACAAACTTTTGATGTTAAACACTAAACATATATGCTATATGCATAGAAAAAGGCATGAAAATACTTTTATAATTTTTTTCAAGTCAGTGAGAAAGATAATTCAACTTTTAAAAATGCCTTCACAGGCTTGCCTTCTTCAGGAAAGCCTTTATCCTGTGAAGTGAGGCACACCAGTAGGCAGAGGCTGCAGAAAACATAAGACCCAAATGCAGGGTTAATAACTTAGCATGCTCTTTGCAAAAATAACCCAAGTACCCACAGTCAGCAGGAATATTCCAGCAACCAAGGCCAGGCCGAGGGCTTTGTCATAGTACTTTACTCCAGGTGGCACTGATCTGACTCTTAATCAAAGGGAGACTACGAGAAAGAAACTGTAAAGCCAGATGCCAAGGAAAATGACCTGAGGGAAAAGATGCCTGCTCCTTGGGAACCCAAAAGGCATGCTGCCTAGAAGGCCCTACTGCCTCGAGAACAACAAAGCACACTCCCGCAAACCAAGAAGACCCAGGCCTGGCTTCGTGCAGGGAACTAGCCGAGACTATGCCCAAAACCTCTCTCCTTACCAGTCTGTCATGATGCCTGAAGTTTCAACACTACAGCTTCCTTTGGGTCTTCGGAGAACACATCCTGAGGGCCACAGCTTGCAGGAGTGGGAGCAGCCAAATGAGGGAGGTAGATCCATGCCTCATTGGATATCAGCCAGAATAGAGGGAAGGGCAGAGTGCTCTGGAAAGGCAGGTCAAGAAAATAATTCTGGCTGTAGGAACTGGAGGCAGGAAATTTGCTCAGCTTAGAAAGATATGAGGATAGGAAAGTGTTTGTGCTGCCTTAGGAAGGTAACCAGAGGCTTTGGGAGAGACCTGGATTTGAATTCTGGTTCAGTTGCTTACAGGCTGTAATGACTATCAGGCAAATTATTTTCCTTTTATGAGTATTTTCTCATCTATAAATTGGGCATTATGAAAAGATGTGGCCATATCTCAAAAGACAGCTGTGTGAAACACTAGCCCTGACCTGGCACATGGCAGGACTTAATAAATATCCCTTTTTCTGGAACAGGAACACACATCAGGGAAGGATACCCCAGGGCAATGGAAATTACTTGCCAGCTGACAGAGCAAAGCCACTTGCGAGCTAATAGAACAGACAATCGACCTGAAAGGGCACCTTGGGAGTCTGGAGAGTACCAAATCCAGGCATATGTGGATGCAGGGCTCAGCCTACATCTCTCTCCACCATGAAATGTGTAGCCGCCCATTCTGGACAGAAATTATTACATCATCATGCATTTAGTTAGATGTGGAAATGGAAACCCACTCCTCAGTTCCCCAGGAAAGACCGCCCCATGCCAACTTCTGGTACTCCAGGAGTCTGAAGCAGGACCTAGTACAAGGAAAGTATTGAGTCCAGCTGCCAACATTTTAATTAGTCCAACCTGAAAAGTCTATAACCACAGGAGATTACAAGGAGCCCCCAGGGAAAGCCTCTGCCCTTCACTCAGTTCAGCCAATTAGATCTGTTCAAGTGCCCTAATTTTTATCACTGAATTCCTGGGGGAATCAGGCTTCACCAAGCTCTGACTTCTGGCTGAGAGTACAGGTACCTGCTCAGCTCAGGAAGAGAAGTTGGGTGTGGGTTACAAGAAAGGCAGCATCAAGTATGCCCTGAAGCCCTGACACCCTTCCTGCATCAGTAAACTAAGAATTGCCCTCTTGCCAGCCTCCATCCCCCACCCCAGTGTCCTACTGTGACCTATTCCCCCAGTGGATATACCCTAACCTAATCCGCACTAGCAAAGGCTAGTTTTTTGGGGGGGTTTTTTTTTGTCTTTTTAACATCTTTATTGGAGTATAATTGCTTTACAATGGTGTGTTAGTTTCTGCTTTATAACAAAGTGAATCAGTTATACATACACATATGTTCCCATATCTCTTCCCTCTTGAGACTCCCTCCCTCCCACCCTCCCCATCCCACCCCTCTAAGTGGTCACAAAGCACCAAGCTGATCTCCCTGTGCTATGCGGCTGCTTCCCACTAGCTATCTATTTCACGTTTGGTAGTGTATATATGTCTATGCCACTCTCTTACTTTGTCACAGCTTACCCTTCTCCCTCCCCATATCCTCAAGTCCATGCTCTAGTAGGTCTGTGTCTTTATTCCCGTCTTACCCCTAGGTTCTTATCTAGAAACAATAAATGCTGGAGAGAGTGTGGAGAAAAGGGAACACTCTTGCACTGTTGGTGGGAATGTAAATTGATACAGCCACTGTGGAGAACAGTATGGAGGTTCCTTAAAAACTTACATATAGAACTACCATATGACCCATACCACTAGTGGGCATATACCCTGAGAAAACCATAATTCAAAAAGAGTCATGTACCAAAATGTTCACTGCAGCTCTATTTACAATAGCCAGGACAAGGAAGCAACATAAGTGTCCATCAACAGATGAATGGATAAAGAAGATGTGGCACATATATACAATGTAATATTACTCAGCCATAAAAAGAAATGAAATTGAGTTATTTGTAGTGAGGTGGATGGACCTAGAGTCTGTCATACAGAGTGAAGTAAGTCAGAAAGAGAAAGACAAATACCGTATGCTAACACATATATATGGAATCTAACAAAGGCTAGTTTTGATTCTCAGTTCAAGGGTACCCTCAACCCAGTAATGCTTGTATTTTAAAGGAGATTCTCCAGAATGAAAATGACTTCAAGGCTCACAAGAATCAAGCTGCGTGGTACACCGGGAGCAAATGTGAAAATTGAGGCGCAGAACGGTAAAGAGTCTCGTTCAAGTTAATGACAAGATATTACACTCAAAAGCTAACAAACATCACTTTTTCTAAGGCTCAGCCCTCTGCCTTACAACTGTACCAGGTGTGGCCACACTTTTCCAGTTGTCATTAAGAGTTAAAAAGGAAGGTTATAAGGAAAAGTGAGAACCTAGGAGACATAAAGTAGTAAAAAGAGGGGAAGAACCAGGGAACTGTATAGTTGATCAGACAATTCAGAAAAAGAGAACTAATAATAAATTACTCACATCTGTATAACACTAAATACTTGTCACATTATCTCATAAAATCTGCATTCATCAACCTTGTGAGATAGGTTCAAAATACCTGGCATGGGGAAACTGAGGCCCAGAAACGTCAATAGTATCACAACCACAGCTAATTCCTAGTCTACTGTTCTTTTTTATTAAACTAGATTTTTCATAAAGAAAGTTATGAAGACTCAAGAGAACTAGAGCTTCTTGACTCTAGCTAGAAAGAGGGAAGAAAAAGAAAAAAGGGTTCAAGGGAAAAAGTGGAAAAAAACACACTTTAAGACAGAAGCTACAGGGACTTCCCTGGTGGCGCAGTGGGTAAGACTCCATGCTCCCAGTGCAGGGGGCCCAGGTTTGATCCCTGGTCAGGAAACTAAATCCCACATGCATGCCACAACTAAGGGGCCCGCCTGCCACAACTAAGACCCAATGCAACTAAATAAATAAATAAATAAAAAAGAATCAGGCCCTCTTTAAAAAAAAAAAAAGGCTACAAAACAGTAAGCAGCTATCTCATTAATCAGAAAATCTTCTTGCAATCCCCCTTCCACCCTCTCAGAGGTTATGTGACAAGACATCAGACAAGATGGCCAGTTTCATGCCTGCTCCCATGACAATGAGCTGACACAACCACAGACCTGCTACCTGACAATACCTGAGCAGCCTCCTCCCCCTCTCAAGATGACGCAGGAACATGTGTGCTAAACCAAACAGATGACTACAAGAGGACTCCAGGTACTAGTTTTGATCAGCAGCTGCACCCTGGCACCTCTGTCCCCAGCCAGGGCTTACTCTAGTCCAGCAGGAATTTCCCCTCAAAGCATAGCCTAAATTCAGCTAGCACTGTGCCCCCCCCACCTTGAGCCAGCTGAAGGTTGGTAGAAGACCCTGGGGAAAAGGGATAGTAATCATCTTCTCTCAGGCCAAGAACTCCTGCCAGGGTATGATGGCTTAGTATTCCTTCTGCAACTCCATTTCACACTAGAAAATTAGAGATGTGTGACTGTGGAAAACTCAGCATGTTCCCATACCTGAAAGCCCCAACTGCAGGTGAGTGAGTAGCCTAGGAAGCCTAAAGTGAAAGGAGACCTTCCCTGAGAAACTGTGAGTTTGTCTGCTCTCACTCGGCCAAAATAATCACTGTATATATGGCTCCAACCCATGCCAAAATCCTGGAATAACACCCTCACATAGCACTTGAAGGTTTCACAAAGTGCCTTATCTTCCATTGCCTCCATGAGGTTAATATTCCTTTTATTGCAAATTTGGAAACTAAGGATCAGAGAAAAAAAGCAACCTGTTCAAGATGTCACAAATGGGGCTTCCCTGGTGGCGCGGTGGTTAAGAATCCACCTGCCAATGCAGGGGACACAGGTTCGAGCCCTGGTCCGGGAAGATCCCACATGCCGCGGAGCAACGAAGCCCGTGTGCCACAACTACTGAGCCCATGAGCCACAACTACTGAGCCTGCGAGCCACAACTACTGAGCCCGCGAGCCACAACTACTGAAGCCCGCACGCCTAGAGCCCGTGCTCCACAACAAGGGAAACCACCACAATGAGAAGCCCGCACACCGCAACGAAGAGTAGACCCTGCTCGCCACAACTAGAGAAAGCCCATGCACACACGGCAACAAAGACCCAAGGCAGCCAAAAATAAATAAAATAAGTAAATTTATATACAAAAAAAAAATGAAAAAAACAAAGATGTCACAAATGGAAAATGGCAAAGCCTGGAGTTGAACCCAGGTATTCCTATCTGCAAGAGTCTCTGATTTTCCTGCAGTGAAGGCCCAGCTTTGTAAGGAAGCTTAATAGCTAAAAACAAGAGACCTGTATTCTCAGACTTGGAATCCACCAAGCAGTTCTTGTATGACCTTTGGCAAATCCCTTCACATCTTTGGGCATCAGAAAACTCATCTGTAAAATGAAGTGATGTAAAACAAGCGTAGAGAGAAGACAATTCTTTGGTTCCTAGAGTACTGTGAAGTGTAGCCCTTGCCTAGCACGTCAAAAAAAGTCAACTACCCCCCTAGTCATCACAGCCTAGCACTGGCCCCCTCCTTCAGACTGCCATATATTTTCTGTTACTGGCACCACCAGGCACCTCATTACCCACACGCAAAACATGGCTACATCTTTGCCTCTTTCCTTCCCTCCCTACACTTAAACACTGAGTCCTACTGATTCTGCCTCCATAGTACACACCTCTCTGCTCATGAACAATTGCAAAGTCTCCTATCTAGACTCCCTGCCTCCAACCTCATCCCACCAATGCATTGTGCATGTTCTGTGAGATTAATCTGCCTAAAGCAAAACTCAGGTCAAGTCTCTCCCCTGCTCAAAACCTGCAAGGACTACTTACTGCCTACACAGCAAAGTCTGAACTCTTTAGCCAAACACTGAGGCCCTCCACTATCTTTCCTCAATTAATCTTTTTTTGCCTTATTTTATCATACTCTCCTTCATAGATGCCACTCTCCAGCCAACCTGGACTAACCAATGTCCCCTAAAGACTCTTCACTTTGTCTCACTCCATGCCTTTATTCATGACATTTCCTTTGGCTGGAATGCTTCCCAGCCAGAGGAAACCTTATATTTCTGCCTGAAGTACCTGAAGACCTACTAAGCTGCTACCTCCTCCATAAAGCTTCCCTGATCTCTCCAGGCAGAGGTGATCCCATTTTGCAATAGGATCACAGGTATTATTCATACGGCACTGAAACTAGATTGCCTTGCACGATAAACTGTAAAATGGGAAACCCATTGTGAGGATTAAACAAGATTACATATGTGAAAGTATCTAACCCAGTCCTGGTATAGAATATGTGCTCAATAAATAGGAGCTCTTATTATGATAAGGAAAAATGTTCGTACACATCTTAACTTCCCTATTATATTCAACCCTTTTACCGGGCAAGGTATAACATACATGTTAAATGTTAGCTGAAGAGGTAAACACTACATAGATACAGACCCTATCCCAAAGCTTATATCCACAAGAGCTCAACCATAATGCTGTTTTTGGAGGATACAAACTGAACACACAGCACTCTGTAGCTATACACTTCACCAGTGTGATACTCCCATTCAGAATTTATTAAGTGGATACACTTTCTCATTCCCTTCCCCATCCCCTACAAATGCCAATCCCAGGTTATTCCAGGCCACTTAGGCAATAGAACAAACTAATGCCACTAACAGTCTGATAAATTGTACACTTTTCAATCCAAACACACATCTCTACTTAAATTCATATAGCTGTTTCCACAGTTATTAAACAAGAATAGAAATAGCATTGGCCTTTGGGTCAGATAAACCTAAATTCAAATCCTGGCTTAGTCACCTTGGGAAAATTACTTAAATTCTCAGAGTTACAGTTTCCCCATCTATAAAATGAGAAAAATATCCACCTTTAAGTGTTGTTATACAGCTGTAAAGCACCTAGCCCAGGGCCTAGAAGATAACAGGTGCTCAATAAATAGCAGTTATCATCATCATTCTTTTTTTTTTTAATATGTATTTATTTTGGGCTGTGTTGGGTCTTTGTTTCTGTGCGAGGGCTTTCTCTAGTTGCGGCAAGCGGGGGCCACTCCTCATTGCGGTGCGGGGGCCTCTCACTGTCGCAACCTCTGTTGTTGCGGAGCACAGGCTCCAGACGTGCAGGCTCAGTAGTTGTGGCTCATGGGCCTAGTTGCTCCATGGCATGTGGGATCTTCCCAGACCAGGGCTCGAACCCGTGTCCCCTGCATTAGCAGGCAGATTCTCAACCACTGCGCCACCAGGGAAGCCCCTCATCATCATTCTTATCATTGAAGTTATTTGAGTTGTCTCAATTACATACTTATCTCTTTAGCAATACACAATATGAGTTTCAGTGAACTTTGCCCTTGTCGGCAAAAGTTTCTTGAAATAAGACCTCCACAAGTCTGAGTACCCAGGTACACACACACACAGAAGCTGCTTTCTAACCGGTGTATGTGTTACGCCTGAAGGGCACCCAGCTCCCCTGGTCCCTACATTCCAGATGCTGGCTCTAGGCACTTGGAAAACACAAACACATTTGCTTTAATGTACACACTGCAGTGATGAGAGCTCCGAGAGCTTCCTACAAGCCCTGAGATGACCCAGAGAGCCAATCAGGAGCAGAGCTACTGAATCTCACTGGAGAAAATCAGAGGCACATGAGACTTGGAAGCCTGCCTGCCAGCCTGCCTGCCTGCCTGCCTGCCTGCCTGCCAGTGAGATTTCTGGTCATTACTTAGGCCAACATTCAACACAAGGCAGCCAGGAGCTCTGTAAAATGGCTAACAGGAAAAGGGACAGGTTTGGCCCAGCGGGGCCATGCTGACAGCACAGCTGACTCTTTTATGCCTCTGCCTCCTTTACCAAGTTCCCCTAGAGGCCCCTCCCCAATGCCTTGAAGGAAAGCTGGTGTGACGTCTGCTCAGGCTGGAGTTCTCTGAGGCCCAGGGAGTTCGCAGAATCAGAGATAACCTTTAAAACACCAGTGATCTTCACTGGACTATCCTACCTCGCTGCTGCAAAGCCCAGCATGAACGAAGGCTCCCTTCTCCATCCCACAAGCCAGGCTAAGGAAAGTAGTTCTGTTCCTTCAGCTGCCTCACATTTGCCCTGTGGTAAACCCAGGGGGTCCATGGAGCCAAAGCCAAGCAGCAGCAGGAGCCAAGGAAGCCCCGCCCACAAGCCTCATCTCAGGCCTCCAGGAGCACAGCCCTGCTCCACTCCTACTACAGCCACCTGCTCAGGGCAGCCAGTGCTATGGCAAACAGAAAAGGCCAGCCAGAGTCAAGGGCCGAACCGTCCCCCAGTGCGACTGGTAACTGTCGCTGCGCGCAGCTTCAGGAGGTACTCAGTAAACAGGGATGAAGTACCAGGCAGCAGAAAAATAGTGAGTGCCCACAGAACACCTCAGAAATCCCCCACGTGAGCTCTACCCCTAATCTCAGGGCACTCTTGTCCAAGCTCATCACTTGGCACTCTCCCTCCATGACTACTCAATCCAAAGATCAACTCGTTGTTATTCATCCATTTATTCAGCAAATATCTATTGGGCACATACCCTGTGACCCGTACTGTGATAGATACTAAGGACGGGTGCTATGGTCAGAAAAAATAGACATGGCTCTTGCCTTCAAGAGAGAGGAAAATATGCAAAAAAAAAAGGCTTTAAAAGCTATTTCATACAAGTTTTAATCCCATTTTCAAGTGAGGAAACTGTAGTTTGGATCATACTGTCAGTAAGGACTCAAGTCAGTGCCCAGTGCTCTTGATTCCCACATCAGGCTATCTCTTGCTTTAAGAGGCATAAGTAGGGTGTGAAGGGCACAGAGAGTATTGTAGATAGCAAGTGCTACCGGAGTTTGGAAATGAGAGGGAGTTTGTGGCTAGCATTAATGTCAGGGATCACTTCACAGAGGACTCAGAGGTTAGGTAGGAAGGAAGGAGGAGAGGGGAGGACATTCTGGGAGGCAGTAAAATGGCATTCATAAGTAAAGGCAAAAGAGAAGCAGTATAAGGTGTGCTCTGCAGACCAGGACAAAGAAAAAAGCCTGGCTGGGCCAAAATGTAGAGAGGGGAACCGAGGAAGATGAAGTGGGCAAAGTGGTCTGGGGCCGGAACCCTGGGTCAGGAAGGAAACTACCACCCATAGAGGGATTTTAGGGTTTACACCGTCTCTATTCCAAGCTCCCCAGCAGAAAACAAAAGTACAGTGCTGTTGGCTCATTTCAGGTTTTTCCTTGCAGGTCTCTCACTGAAATAAATCTGCTCCACTCTGATCAACATGACAGGGCCATAGCCATCCCTACTCAAGTCTCGCCTGCCTTAGCAAGTTGTACCAACACAGGCAAGGCTTTGTCAAATTCTCAGTGCCCAGAAAGGTCCCCCTAGGTGGCCACGAGTAACCCCACAGGGCTTTAGATACATTTACCCTGCCTGTGGAGGCCCCAAATCTATACATAAAGCAACCAGCTGAGCCAAACAATGGTGAGATATGCAGTACGACACTCTGACCCACCTCCTTCGGGAAATCTGCTCTGTACATCAAAACAAACAGATCTCTCCTTGCTTGAATTGAGATTGCCAGGGGAGTACAGAATGCAGACATTAGTCACCATACGCCACAGATATCACTGGGCTTCTTTTTCTGCGCATCATATAAAAGCTCCCTAGCTGGGTAGGGAAGATCCTCAGAAGCAGCACTGACTTTGCATACCCCCCCAGTTCTGCCCAGCACAATTTCTGTGAACACAATACAATATTGTGAACTGCTTTCTGGTTTTCCTCTGTATAGGTCTCAGACCCCCTAACAACCCAAACTGGCTGTGTTAGGGTAAAGAAGCTCCACAACAGAGTGGGAACAGCATGTGAATAATAATCAGACAAAATTAGATTCTGGCCCCAACTGAGACCTTGGGCAAATTTGTTCCTGTCATATGTAGACTGAGGAGTTTAGTTGAGATGGTACTTAAAAGCCCTTCCAACTTTGACACACTAGGATGTGATAGCACCCAACATCAACGGCCCTAAAGGTCAGAGTAAGTTTTTCAGCTGTCAATGTGTAAGTCCCAGTTCAATGCCACTTATAAGTCTAGCTCTCAGAAGGCAAGTTGGGGCAGTAAAGCCTCCAAGGTCAGTGGCTGTACAATGTGCTCCAGAACTAAAGGTACCAAACAAGGAGTTGGGAGGCATGACTAGAACCTAGGATAAAAATCTAGTTTAGAATTGGGTTTAAAACAGGGGAGGAATACAGGTGGAAGGGCCATGTCAACTCTACATGTCAAAGCAATGCGGTCATGCATGAATCAAAAGGACATAATACCAAAGGGAGTACAGAAAGACACCACAAGACTCTAGGAGGCAAGCAAAGGAAGTCAGAGGAAAACTAAGAGGACTCAGCACCCATTGTTCCCAAGATCATGGCCCTAGAATGATGTCACAGGCATCCTCTATGATGGCCCCCAGTGATCCCTACCCTCCTGGTATTCATGCCATTGTATAATCCCTTCACCTTGACTTGTTTCTAACAAATAGAATATGGCAGAAGTTGTGGCACATCAATTGCAAGATTAGGCAATAAAAAGATTGCAGCTCTCATCTTGGGCGCTCCCTCTTGGATCACTTGTCCTGGGGGAAGCCAACTGTCAGGTCATGAGGCAGCCCAGTGCAGAGGCCCATGTGGCAAAGGACCAAGGCCTACCAACAACCACATAAATGAGCTTGAAAGTAAATACTCTCCCCGCAGTTGAGCCTTCAGTCCCAGCCCAACAGCTTGACTACAACCTTAATGAGAGACCTTGAGCCAGAGGCACCCAGCTAAGCAGCACCCAGATTCCTAACCCACAGAAACTGAAAATAATAAATGTTTACTATTTTAAGCCTCTGCATTTAAGGATAATTTGTTATGTACCAATACAGGTAGGGACTAGGCCCATCTGGTCAGCCGTTTCAAGTCTGCAGGTGGGGCTAGGGAAGTGGTTACAGCCAGCAAAAGGAAGGGGATATAGGCCGGAAATAAGGTGAAATACTAGCACCCAGACTTTATCAACAGCTTCCCTATGGCCTAGAGTAAGCTTTGAGTAAAAGCCTAATTTGGCCACACGCAGGGTTCATATAAGTCTGGTGGGTACACCTGATGTAAAACAATGGCACTACAGCAGTTCCAGAGAAGCAACTTCCATTAGAGAGGCGCAACCGTAAGAGGACACTCAGATTCTGACTGAGGCTTTTCCAGGCCCATAAAAGCAGAGGTTGTGAGGACCCCACTATCCCTAATTGTGTAGTACTTTAGAGTTTATAAAGCCCTTTCACCACATAAGTTATCTCATTTGATCCTCACTACAAATCTATTCATTAAGGTTATGCTCTTTCTACAAATGAAAAAACTAAGGCTGAGAGAGGCAAAGTGACTTATCCTCTACAAGGTCCACAGACAGTAAGAAAAAAAGCTGCAACTCTGAAGCTCCCCTAAATCCAGATATTTATGTCTGCTGGCTGTGGCCAACTGAGACCCTTTTGCCAACCAAAGCCAATCATCTCATCTGAGCTTCTACCCAGCCCCACCCACTCATTTCCCAACTCTCTCCTCCCCGCTACACATAGGTCTTTTGTGGAACTAGACAGTTTCCCAGCTACTCCCAACCGCATTCTCATGCTAAGGCCTGCAACAATAAGAGTCTGGTTTCTTTAAAATCCTAGACAAACTTCTTCCAAGCAAAATGAGGCCATTGGACTCAAACTGATCTGGATGACTTTTTTAACAAAAGCAAAAAACAAGAAATTCTATTTTTTGTTTGTTTGTTTGTTTTGCCTCACCACATGGCTTGCAGGATCTTAGTTCCCCGACCAGGGATCGAACCTGGACCCCAGCAGTGAAAGCACAAGAGTCCTAATCACTGGACCACCAGGGAATTCCCAAAAAATGAGAAATTCTAGAACAGTGAACTTTCTAAATAAGTGAAGCTTATTTCTTCCACTTTACCTAACCCTTTCGAAGTAAAACTTCTTCAACTTCCAACCTAGTAAACTACAGTTGAAAAAGAACCAGACAATAAATCCCCTTCAATTCAGTTTTACAAACTCTACAGTATGTAAAGTATACCATGTGCCAAGGCTTGTGCTAGGAGCTTCCTGTCCTAACCCTCGAGGAGTTTTTATCAAGGAAGGCCGGCACATACACAGGTAACTCCAACAGGGTAGCATGATTGGTAAGATTATAGACTCCATCATCCTCCAGAGCAGCACTTTGTCATAGGTGACAAGACTACTCAAACACCTTTGTTAGCACAGCTATGGCCAGACCATTGAGGCTAAGGCTCTGCATGCCAGATTGGTGAGGGACACACTGACAGGTACTGTGTTTTGATAAAAACAACAAGGGCTTGATACACAGATCCCCAGAGTTATGGTTCTGATCCTGCCACTTTTTAGTTATGTGACAAAGAACACAAATTTCTCAGCTACGAATTCTTCACCTTTAAAATGGGCATAATGGGAATTCCCTGGTGGTCCAGTGGTTAGGACTCCATGCTTCCACTGCACGGCGCAGGGGTTCAATCCCTGGTTGGGGAAGTAAGATCCTGCATGTCACGTGGCATGGCCAAAAAAAATGGGCATAATAATAAAAACAGGTATACCTACTTCCAAAGTTGAGGATAAGATAAAATAATACGGGTTTCCCTGGTGGTGCAGTGGTTGAGTCCGCCTGCCGATGCAGGGGACACGGGTTCGTGCCCTGGTCCGGGAAGATCCCACATGCTGCGGAGCGGCTGGGCCCGTGAGCCATGGCTGCTGAGCCTGCGCATCCGGAGCCTGTGCTCCGCAACGGGAGAGGCCACAACAGTGAGAGGCCCACGTACCGCAAAAAAAATTAAAAATTTAAAAAATAAATAAATAAATAAAATAAAATAATACATTGAAAAGGGATAAACAGATCTGAACTTGGATGAAAATACAAAGTGCCCTGGGTGAGCAACACCATGAAGGGTTGCTGAAAAGCCCAGAATGTGTACCAAGATATATGAGAAGGTATGAAAGGAAGAGAGAAAATATGATCCATTCAAACAGGCCCTGATTTCAGCTTTTCCAACAAACTTTAACAGAAATTTTAGGCTGGGCACAATAAAAACAGAGATAAATAAAATACAACCCCTCCTCCTTTCTTCCACAAAGAGCTTACACTTGTAAGTGAGCAAATATATGTACAGTGTGCTATGTGTTAAATTAGAAATTTATACAAAGTATCCAGGGGGTAATAAAGAAAGCTCTGTATTGTTATTACTTGATTTCTTACACTGTGTTATGGGCACAGGCGTATTCAATGTATTATTCTTTATACTTAGTTGTATATCTTAATAGTTCATAATTTTTTTTTGATCAGCAGTAACAAAAAAAGAAAGCTCTGTTGGAGACCCAGTTTGGTATCTTTCACTCTCCCAAAAACTTTGACAGCCAGAACTGCTGGGTTTCCTGGAGAATCATTTCTCACAGAAAGCAGTATACCACAGCATGCCCATGAAGTCACTCAGCACTGTATCTCAAAGCCACTCAGCAGGAAATGAGGGGCCCCCTGGGGCTCAAACTCAAGTCCTGTGAAGACCTAGGAAACCCTCCCATCAGGACCTCATCCCTTCCTTGTCAGAGAACAGGAGTTCTTAGCATGATGGCTCCACATTCCTAAGGAGCCCATGAGAAGAATTGGGGGGGGGGGGGTGTGAATTTGGATGGGAAAGAAATTACATCTTTATTTTCAACATTCTCTTACTGAAAGTTAGCATTTCCTTCAATCATACATAATAACCAACCATAATATTATTAGCACTACCTATGATTTTGTCACCAACAGAAAGTACAGACATTTTCATGTCACATTACATTGGTATAGATATCTCCAAATATTATTCATAATCATCATTACTTCAAAATTACAGTAGTTATGAGACCTGCCACAAACCACACGTGACTGCAGTCTTCCTGTCTACCAGACCTCATGCGAGGTAGTTGGCCAACTGTGAAGCAACTCTGCCCAGTTATTGTTCAGCCGCCAGTGAGACCCCATGTGCTCACACTGGTGATCCAGACCTCTACAATGCCCCCTTCCCTCCAACAATCCCCAAGTCAGACCACTCCCCACCCCGTTCTCTTATGCCTCCGCACAACCCCTCCTTCCAGGAAGCCCTCCCCAGCCACCTTAGCCTAGCTCAGCCCACGCAGAGCTCTTGTAATCCTTAGCCTACACTGTCTACCCTGCTTGGTTTTGTGCTTCATTAAGCCTGTGCATTGTGTTGTATTTAATAGTCTCTAAATATATATCCCCACCCCCACCCCCAAACTAGACTACTTTGGTAGCCCTAAATTCCTTCCATAGTACAAAGCAAGCAGTAAGCACTCATTACAGACTTGTGGATTGAATAACTGATTACGCCAGGGTCCCTGACTCAAATGTCTTAGTCTAGTTCTACTAATAACCCATTGTGGAATTTCTATGTGACGCCTCTCTGGACATCAGTTTCCTCATATGTAAAAATAAATAAGTTGAACTAACTGATGTTTCCACCTCTTAACTTTTGAATTAGGCAACCACTTTTTATCTCCCCAAGATCTGAGAAAAATTATGGAGGAAACTGAGAAGCCTCCCCCAGCTCTCCCAGGCAGGGTTAGTCACTTGCTCCTCTGGGCTTCCCACAGCCTTTTGTATGCATATATCATACCTCTACTACAGCGCTTATCACAAAGTTCTGAAAGAGTGTATAACCTAGTGGCTGAGGTGGAGGTGGGGAGAAGAGTCAGACTGCCTGGGTTCAAATTCTGGCTCTATTCCCTACTATCTGTATAACCTTGGGTAATTTACTTGACCTCTCTATGATTTCAGTTCCTCACTTATAAAACAGGGATAATACCAAGCACACAGGATGGCTGTAAGAATTAAAAAGAATAAAATGTTTGGAATAGTGCCTGCCACACAGTAGGCACTAAAAAATGTCAGTTGCTATTATTGTTGATGTTACTGATGTTATTAATGTCTTGCTAGGCACTGGGTTCCTACTTCAGCTGGATCTCTGTCCTCTTCCCGTTCTCCATCACAGTACTCTGTTTATGTTTTCTTCCACAAAAATTACAAGACACTATATTTATTTATGTATTTATTTTCTATCTCCCCACTAGACTGTAAACTCCATGAGGGCAGAGAACATGTCTGTTTTGTTCATCCTTTAATTCCCAACACCAAACACAGTGCCTGGCCCAGAGCAGGCACTCAAATATATGCTGAATACACAGCACGTGAGCTGACACTGTTCAATGTTTGCTGAATAAATTAACCTGGTTAAGGATGATTGTCAAAGCTGAGGTGTGGGTGCAGATGATGTCCTAGCTGCCCCAGGATTAGTGTGACCCTCTGCCCATCCCCCAATATTAGCCTCAGCCAAGCCGCACCCACCTGCCCTTGGCTCCAATCCAGTTCCGGGAACCACCCTCAGCTAAAATTAGCATAGCCACCAAGATGGCCAGGCCATTTATAGCCTTGGAGGCAGCAGCAACTAGCTGGGTGGGCAGGCAAGACTCTGGCCTCCCACTCCATTAGGGGTGAATTGAGAAGCCAACCTGCACTCCATAAACTGCCTAGAGGCCTATCCTCCAAAGCCCAGTTCTAGTTATACTGAGTAGAACCACAGTTCCTGAGTAGAGGTCCTCAACCAACACTGGCAGTCACAACTCCAGACTCACGTGGGACCCCTCACACACATTCTGCAGGAAACATTTTGAGTTTCTGGAGGCAATGAGTCCAGAGTCTAAGGGAGGTTCCAAGCATCAATTCCAGGCAGTTTCAGAAGTGCAGGCTTCAGAGCAGCACAGTCAAGCACAGATCTTTACTGAGAAAGTAACTTAGCACAACTGGGTATACAGGCATCAAAGAGCCAGAAGGTGACAGGAATGGCCTCTCCCAATGAGAAGGCCTTCTAGCAGAGCACCTGCCTTCCCTGGAGGGGCAGACCTTTAAGATAGCCATGTACATCCAACAAGAGAAAAAATGCAATTTTCTGGCCCCTGCAGAAGACCCTCCAGAGGAGAAAAAGACAGCCTTTTTTTGGATCTCTGCTACAGAGTCACCAGGGGCTGCCTAACTAACTCACCAAGAGGAAAGTAACATTCTCTTGGCCTTACCTAGTGCTCCTTTAACAGGGCAGGGCCTGAGAAGACAGAAGAAGTCTAGGACTTAAGAATCAGAAAACGTGGGACTTCCTTGGTGGTCCAGTAGTTAAGACTTTGTCTTCCAATGCAGAGGGTGCGGGTTCAATCCCTGGTCAGGGAGCTAAGATCCCACATGCCTTGCAGCCAAAAAACCAAAACATAAACAGAAGTAATATTGTAACAAATTCAATAAAGACTTTAAAAATGGTCCACATCAAAAAAATCTTTTAAAAAAAAATCAGAAAACTGAGCATAGGACTCAATTTCTTCAACAATAAAAATGGGGATAATACCACCTGCCCTGCATTCTAATAGAGCAATTGCGAGACTATGGGAAAAACAGCTGTGTAAAATACAAACTTTAGAGAACATACAAATTGACTAGATATGTTGAATCTGATTTAGAAAAGTGGAAGCTTTAAGGGTAAGTAAAACTCCTGTGTTCTGAGGATACAGAGGGACTGGAAAGGCTACAAGAGTTCCTGGCTGTGTAGACAGCTCCTCACCAAATCCTTTAGAAGAGCCCCGTCCATGAGCCCAGTCCACCTCTTTGCAAAAATGAGTTCTTATCTGAGTCAAAGTCCCAGACAGGCCCAAGGTGATAACCTACCAGAACAACAGTGCTGGGGCCTCCAGGTTACCACAAACCATAGTCATTCCCAGCACCTAGGGTCTCTGAGATTTCCTCCCTGGGCTTCAATATTACTGTGACAATAGAAACTAATTTCTGAACTGAGAGGAAGAAAAGACCAAAAGAGAAGCCTAAGTAGTATAATCAACACAGCCAAGCCTCTAAAATATGTTGTGTGGAGGGCTGTCTCCATAAGCTCAAGCCAGGGGCTGCTTACGAGGGATGCTGGAGTGCCTCTTACCTATGGCATGTACAAACACACAAATCTTCCTGACAGCTAGCTAATGCCTAAATTCAAAACTTCATCTCTTTTAGCACTGTGTCTAAAATAAAGAACACTTCCTCCCCCCCAAAAGAAAATTCATTTTATGTCAGGCACTCATATTTTAGGGTGAAAAAAGGACATATTATCAGTTACAAACAGGGATGTCACTGGGACAGCAGAGATGCTCCTCAGGTCTTCTGCACAGTTTGACCTACATCTGCCTTCATAGCCCAATGAGAGCCAAGCTTTGAGCTAGGGTTCAGGGGCCAAGGAGACACTGTATGGAGAAACAGGATTAATATGCAAGAAGGACCTATCTTCAAAGCAACAGCCTAGGTGCCATGCTTGTACATAGGGCAACCCTGGCCTCACTTGGAAGCCAACCCTTGGGGTACCTGCAGTCACACCCAGCCCAGTCAAGGAATTTAAAAGGGGGTTTCCTAAGAAAGGGTCTAGCACCAAAGCCAGCCTCTGGATCCATCCATGAAACTTCCTGGACACCATGATTTACGCTTCCTTTTCCTCCTTGTATCAACAGGTATTCACTGAGGCGTCCCCTCACTTGAGCTTGCCCCGCCGTAGAAAGAACCCAGCTATAAACTCTCCTCATTCTGCATCTCACTACTTTGGGCAGATCACAGTGACCGGGTGAGAGAAACAGGGATAAAAAACTGAATACCTCTAAGCCTTGTGTAAAACAACTGCATTTTAAAAGTGCTCTTTCTTCTGCAACAATACCAGGGCTCCTACTGTTTGACAAGCCTCCATAAGTGCATAGGAAAAACCAGGACAGATCAAAAATATTGTACAATTCCTACCCTCATCAGTCAGAAGAAACAGAATAAGTCAACAAGTGGTCCCAGGAATTACATCATGCCCATGTCAACAAAAGGCCATTTAACTCCCTGGTGGTAAATAGGATTCCATCTAAGGAACTGCCTTGATATTTCAAATGG
This sequence comes from Aethalodelphis obliquidens, assembly GCF_003676395.1. Lineage (NCBI taxonomy): Eukaryota > Metazoa > Chordata > Mammalia > Artiodactyla > Delphinidae > Aethalodelphis > Aethalodelphis obliquidens. The sequence continues at coordinate 39,111,382 of NW_020837958.1, forward strand.
GCACAGCTAGAAGACAGCAGATTACCTAAGGGAAGGGAGAGAATAGGGTCCCCACGCTCATTGGAATAGAAAGGCACACCTCGACACTAAGTTAGAGAGTAATAGAGTTGGCCCAGTCCTGACTCTTCCTACCCAACCCAAGTAGCCTCAGCCTCCCCTGTGCTGCCAAGTGCTGAAACTGGCCAAGAGCAACAGACTTATCATCTGCCCAGGGCATCAGTCCAGACAAGTAGTCATGAGAAGGGGTCTTGACTTGCTGATCTGAAAGGCCAAGGTGCCCCAAAAGCAAAGCTCTTTCCACTGCCAACAAAAGATATCCTGAGGAGGGATGAGGAAAGTTGTTCAAGAGAGACAAAGACATTAGAAGGGAAAGAACTCTTTGGACTACTAAGAACAGGCAGTGCCATGTGTGGGTCTGCCATCAATCGCAGGTGTATAAACCTAGGGTTCGACTTCCCCACTTGGGCAACTCAGTTCTTGTCCGTGGCCAAGGCCTTACCTGCTACAGTGGACTCCTCAGAACTGGCCCCCGAGCCGGTTCCCGTCGTCTTCTCGCTGTGGCTTTGGCTGAGGCTCTGGCCGTGATGCAGGAGAAGCCCCCAGAGGAGCCACAGGGCAAGACGGGCGCACACATCCATGACTCCAGGTCTCAGTCAACATGCGCCTGATGTAGACTCCTCAGGATCCCAGAGGCAAAGCTGGGAGCCCGGGAGTGCAGCTGACGGTCCTGGAACCCCAGGCAAGATGCCCTCGAGGTGCCGCAGCTGTCCAGCCACCCGTGAGTCTGCCTCCTCAGACAGCCAAAGGTCAAGTGCTCCAAGTTTGGGCGCGGGAGGAGGGCCGGCGCCTCGGGTCCAACAGTGGGTCCGCCGGAGCTGCGACGGCCTGAGTACCCGGTCGGCTCGGGCCGCTTCCGGAGAGTTTGGACAGGGTGGCCGCGGAGCCGGTGTCAGCTCCGCAGCCGGCTACACCCCTGCCGGAGGGGGCGGGCGGGCGGGACCTCCAGCGGGCACCGGAGTGGGGGAGGGAAAGAAGGGAGGGAAAGAGGGGGGCACCTGGCCTCGCACCGCCGAGAATCGGCGAGGGGCACAGGTTCGGGAAGGGCGTGCGACTTCCAGGCCCCCGCGGGCGCAGGCGGCTCGGGGATCCCAGGCCTCCTAGGCCGAGGTCAGTGCTCCCGCCCAGTCCCGTGCCCAGGCGGCCGGCGGTGCCCAGGTTCAGCAGGCGGACGTGCACGGGCCAGGCCCGGGACAGAGGCTCCCCGGCGAGCGGGCGGGAGGCGCGGGGCGGGCGGGGGCGTGCTCTCCCGCAGGCCCGCCCCGCGCCGCCCGGCCCCCAGCGAAGCCCGAGCCCGCCCCAGCGCCCGGCTTACCCCGGAATAACCTGTTAGAGACAGCCGCCCGGCACCCCCAGACCCCGGAGGGCTCTCCCGGCTCTCGGCCCGCTCTAGTCTCCGCCAGGACCCCTCTCCCCAGCCAAGGGTCGGGTCCCGGCCTCCCTTTCCCCCACGAGAGCCCCTCCCGCACTAACAGCCCGCGAACGAGCGGGCGGGCCCCTGACACGCAGTCGCTCAGGTAACCCAGGCCTGCGGCGGCAGCGACGATGACAGTAGCTGCCCTGCCCGATCTCCGGGCCTCGGTGCTGCTCCACTCGCCCAAGCTCTAGAGCTGGTCAGGGCAAAGACCCTCGGTACCACGACTGCCGCCCGGGGCTGCCTGAGGCGACAACTGCCCAGCCCGGTTCGGCCGGGGGGCCCATTGCCAGCCCCCCACTCCAGGCCGGTATCCCAGGCTCCGCCCTCCCCGCCGCGCCTTGCAACCGATCCGCTTCCGCCTCTCTGCAGCTTAGGAACCCTCGCGCTTCGTCACCCGTGTGCAGCGGCCCCTGGCGGGCAAATCTGGGAGCTGCGAACAGGGCCCGAGCTCGTTGGGAGGCCCTGCCCCTTTGCAGAGGATTGAGGAATAGAGCTAGGACCCGCCCCGGGGGAGGCCCATTAGGGCCTGCTAGTGGTTTCGGAGGAAATGATGCCAGAAAATACACGAAGCGTCCAAACCACTGTAGGTAAAATTGCCCTACACATACCGTAAGTCTTGGCTAAATGACCCCATCTGCCTACCTGACGCCCCCTCCCCGCCTCATCCAAGCTAAGTCGGATGCCCTCCCTTAACTCTCACAGCCCGTTTTCCTAACCCCCCCTCCAAATACCCTCCCCTCTGAGGTTTTTGCGGGTAGGGCCTGTGGCTGGTTCCTCCCTGCATCTCACTCTCCCAGCTCTCTGTGTGGCTTGGGGGTGTTAGCGACTTGAGAATGAGTGCCCCCATAAAGAGGGAGTTGAGCCTGGGCCTCCTTCAACAGAGCCTGCACTTCCTGTTCTCAAGTGTGCTGTCAGCATATCTTTACTGAAACCTGCTCTGTGCCCTACCCTGTCCTTGGCACCTGAGGCAGAGGAAGGGATTAGGCCCCGTCCCCACTCTGACAGTGCTAAGCCAGCTACCTGTTCTGAGCAAGGCTTCTGAAGACCGGGAACACGGATTTGCCCAATAGCTGCCTGGCTTAAGGGTTAGGCTGTCGATATAAAAACACACGTCTGACGTCATCTACTACCACTCTTCCCACTCTCTTATTAAACGTCAGTCGCACTGGCCTTCTTTAAGTTTCTCAAACACATGGAACATCAGCCACCTCCCGGCCCTTGTATTGGCTGTTGCTTCTACCTGAAACCGTCTCCCCTCCTGGCCTCCCCATCAACTCCCTCGTATGGCTGGCCTCTCATTCTTCCAGATGCAGTTCAAGATCTTCTCAGAAAATCCTACTCTGACTGCCACCTCAGGTCCACAATTGGACCATACTCATATCTGCCTTCCCCCGCCCCATAGGATTGTGACTTTTCAGAGGTCAGGGGCTGTGCCTTATTCATCTCTGGGAAATGGCCATCCAGCCATAGGCCCTGTACATCGTAAGTGCTCAATAAAAGCTGGTTGACATGAGTTAATTCATTTGATCATGCAAATATTTATTGAGTAACAACTGTGTTGCTGGGAAATTGGCCCTAACAGAAGATGAGCCCCTGATCTAGGTTCTACTAGACCTACACTCGGAACCAGGAGTCTGAAATTCAAATGGAAAATGGGAAAATAGCTAATATTATTGAGAGAAGTAGGTGCGAGTAATAGGGAGTGGTAGGGACTGGGGCACACTGGTAAGCAGGCAAGAAGGTGAACTCAGTATTGCTGGATCATCTTTAAGAGAAGATGGGAATCTGGACTTTTAAATGATGTAGCCCCTTTATCAACACAGACCTACTGTATAGCACAGGGAGCTCAATATTCTGTAATAACCTATATGGGGAAAGAATCTGAAAAATAATGGATATATGTATATGTATAACTGAACCACTTTGCTGTACACCTAAAACTAACACAACATTGTAAATCAGCTATACCCCAATATAAAATAAAAATTAAATTTTAAAAATAAATTTTTTTTGATGTTGGGGGTAAGAGTTTTTATTAATTAATTTATCTATTTTTGCTGTGTTGCGTCTTCGTTTCTGTGCGAGGGCTTTCTCTAGTTGTGGCAAGCGGGGGCCGCTCTTCATCGCGGTGCGCAGGCCTCTCACTATCGCGGCCTCTCTTGTTGCGGAGCACAGGCTCCAGATGCGCAGGCTCAGTAGTTGTGGCTCACAGGCCTAATTGCTCCGCGGCATGTGGGATCCTCCCAGACCAGGGCTCGAACCCGTGTCCCCTGCATTAGCAGGCAGATTCTCAACCACTGCGCCACCAGAGAAGCCAAAAAAATAAATTTAAAAAAATCAAAACAGAAAAAAAAATGATATAGCCCTTTAAAAATGATATAGCCCTACATCTATAGCATAAATTGATCACTCAGACTACAAGTTTATAATTTCTGCCTAAGCCAACCCACCTGCCTGTGTACTCATTTGTCAAAGAGAACACACAAGAAAAAAGAAAAATAAATCATGCTTAATACAACCTCCTTTATACTCAAGTGCATCTTTCTCTTAGCTACCATGTGAGTTCTTTGGGGGTATGGTTGTAAAACCCATGTGGTACAAAGAGCCTGGGTCTTGGAGACAGGAAGCAAGGGTCTATTACCAATTCACACCAAGACCTTGAAACTCTCAGAGCCTGCTGCATTTCCTGTGAGGCTAAAATGGTCTCCAGGAACTAAAAACAGAATTACCATATGCTGCAACAATTCCACTTCTGGGCGTATGCCAAAAAAAATTGAAAGCAGGGTCTCAAAGAGATATCTGTACACCCATATTCATAACAACACTCTTCACAATAGCCAAACGCAACCCAAGTAAGTGTCCACGGATGGATGACTATATAAACAAACTGTGACATATATATATATATATATATATATATATATATATATATATATATATATGCAATGGAATATTATTCGGCCTTTAAAAGGAAGGAAATTCTCCATGCTACACATGAATGAACCTCAAGGACATTATGCTAAGTGAAATAAGTTGGTCACAAAAGGACAAATACTGTATGATTCCACTTATATAAGGTTCCTAGAGTAGTGAAATTCATAGAGACAGAAAGCAGGATAGTGGTCACCAGGGGCTGGGGGGAGAAGAGGATAGGGAATTGTTTAGTGGATATGGTTTCCATTTTGCAAGATGAAAAGAGTTCTGGAAACTGGTTGCAAAACAATGTGAATGTACTTAATACACTTAAAATGTAAATTTTATATTATGTGTATTTTACCACAGTTAAAAATAAAAGTAAAACTAAATGGTGTCTGGGAGCAAAAGCCATGGCCTGGACATTAGGAGAAACACTCTTGTCTCATCTCTGCCTCCGAGATCATGATGTGACATCAGAAAAGCCAGTGCCCCTCTGGATCTCAGTCTCCCCAACTATAGGATGGGTAGGGACCAGATTATTGATCCAGTTCAGCTTTAATATTCTATAAGGTAGGAAAATCCTGAGACCTCGTGGATCTTCCTGGATCAGAAGCTGTGACTCTCACCTCAGTAGACCCTAGATTGGGTCCTCATGTAAGTGTAGCCTCTGCAAGAAGCCCTCACCACATTGTGTCTCAGGAGGAAATTGAGAGCTTGGTTTTGTTTTGTTTTTTTCATCTCTGTGTCTTTTTGAAACCTATACACCAAGCCTTTACCGTGTGCCAGGAATATCTCCCTTGCATCACTCTTAGGGCCTTGCTCCTAATAGATATTCTGCAGATGTTGGTTAAATCAAACCGGATTAACAATTCTTATGCCTCTATTCTACTATTTGCAAGAGCTTTCACATCTATTATCTTATCTCTCTCTCACAAAACCTCTGCTAGATAAGTCAGAGACTATACTTATTTTACAGATGAGGAAACTGAGCCTAAGAAGAAGTGACAACCACATCAAGTTCTCTTTCTCCTCTGGGATTTCCTCCCTATCCTTCAAGTTTCAGTTCAAGTGATACAAATCAGCCATACCTTGATCACTGATGACAGCATAGCATGAACCAAAAGTTATGATTAGTCAAAAAAAAAAAAAAGAGCCAGCTCAAAAGTCACCTCCCTTCTTTTCCCACCTTCCCTGACTTACCCTGTCTCTCCAGTCTCCTGCTACTCTAAGTACCTTAGAGTACTTATATAACTGAATTATGATTATCCAATAAGTATTTATCTTCCCCATTAGCTCCTGAGTTTATCAAGGACTTCATTTCTTTTTTTTCTGTTTTTTTAATTTTTTGGCCCCATGGCACATCATGTGGAATCTTAGTTCCCCAACCAGGAATCAAACCCACACCCCCTGCATTGGAAGCGTGGAGTCTTAACCGCTGGACCACCAGAGAAGTCCCAGGACTTCTTTTCATTTATTTATTTATTTATTTTTTGCGGTACACAGGCCTCTCACTGTTGTGGACTCTCCCGTTGTGGAGCACAGGCTCCGGACGCGCAGGCTCAGCGGCCATGGCTCACGGGCCCAGCTGCTCCGCAACATGTGGGATCTTCCCGGACCAGGGCACGAACCCGTGTCCCCTGTATCGGCAGGCGGACTCTCAACCACTGTGCCACCAGGGAAGCCCCTTTTCATTTATCTTTGTATTCTCCCAAGATAGGACTGTACCCAGTACAGAGATGGTACTCAGTAAGAGTAAACGAATGAACGATGAGTGTTCTGTACAGCAGCTTAGCTGTCCTTTCTCTCACAGGGTTTCTGATTACCAACAGCTTTCATTTGGAAAGTGAGAGACTCTTCAAGAGAATCTTCAGTAGAAGTGTACTAAAAGAGTCCGAAATCTCCTGCTCAGAAAAGTTTAGGAATCTGTAAGTTTAGGCTGTGTTATCAGTGGTGCTCCCTGGTGTCCAAAAATGGCAAGTACAGCTATCACTAAGAGTCTGGCTGTGTACAGAATGAGGAGAGAAAACTTGGCTTGTAACAACTCTTCCCAGGCTAGCTTCACAAAGAGAATCATCTTCCTTTCCAGAATCAGTTCTAGAATCTCACGGCCAATATTCGTTCATTCAACATCTACCAAGCCCCTGTTTGTAACAACCCAGTTCCTACCCTCAAAGAGCTCAATTTTTCGGGGAAATATATAGATGAAGAGTAATTAGAACGTGTTGATAATGTCTTGAGAGAAATTGGTACAGGGGCAAGTGAAGGAGCACAGAGGAGGAACAAGTAACTGCCTAAAACAGTCAGAGAGGCTGTGCATACGGATTGGGGGAGGAGGACGGGTTCTGGAATTATACTGCCTAGATTCACATCGTGGCTCTGCTGTGTGACTCTGGGCAAACCAAGCTGCTCCTGGAATGTACCAGGGCTGAAGAAAGAGGAATTTCCCAGAGGGAGTATGCCAGATGACCTGGGTACCACCCAGTTTGGAGAAGCTCAAAGAGGCAAAGGTGTCCTGGAGGCAAACAGGACAACTACTGTTCTGCCTGTCTGGGAGGAGGGACCCTCCAGAAGGATTGGGCATGTGCTTGGTCCCCCTTCCCTCCATCCAGTTATTTCCTCAGGGGGAATCAGGAACAATTGGTCCGAGGATGCGACTCTAGAACTTTGTTTCATTTGTCACTTCCCCTGTTTGTTCTTTCTGCTATCTCCTGTATTACCCATCACCTTCTCATTTCATGAAATGAGACATTGGGCTTATCTTTGGGAGTAGCAATAAGGGGAATAATGAGCAGGAGACTCGTATTTCCGCTCAGGCAGCCTGAAAGAGGGAAGGCCAGGGGATCAAGAGGAGAACCAAGACGGCTGAGTCCCTGGAGCCACATGAGAGAAAAAGAAGAACTCAGATTTAGGGTTAGCTTGAAGAGGCTGGGACTGGGACTGAGCAGAAAACCCTGTGGGCCACTGGTGAGCCATAGGAGCTGGAGCTCAGTGAGGACCAGGCTGGGAAGACCCGTTTGGAAAACACCAGGGCAGGGGTGAGATCAATTCAGGGCCTTTCTCCTCCCCCTCTCTGTCTTCATCCTGCTCTTTCAGGGGAACTGAGTCAGCTTTAGCATTTGATCTTGAGAAAGAGGGAAGAATTATCAGGGAGAAAAACTTGAAAACAACATGAGTACATGCAGAAATAAATGTTTATTAATTGTACCCTGGGCAATCTGCTAGACACTCAGCTTGCTTATCTCACTGAATCCTCGCAATCCCACAAAGCACACAGTATTGTCATTCTGATTTTAAAATGAAAGTAAATGCCTCTGTTGTACGCTTTTATAGCACTCTGTACTTTTGTATCATTACCTGTTTAAGATTTATCTCCCTTTCTAGTTACATCAGGATAGGGGCTTGCTTTTGTTTTCACCACTGCATCATTGGCATGTGACACTATGCTTGGCCGAGAGGTTTTCGATAAATATGTGTTTAAGGAATGAATAAGAGAGGTCATGTGACTTGTCAAAAGCCACAATGTAAGTGGTACGACCAGGATTTGAATCCTGGACCGTCTGGCTCCAGAACCTGTCTCTGATCTCTCTATTCTACCCCTACCAAGTGCTTTCATATATTCTCTCATTTCTAAATGTCCTAGCTCAGTGACCTTTTCTCTCAGCTGCTTGTGAACACAAATGTACACTGCCAAGAACTCACCTATTCAGGGAAAGCAAGTGAGAGAAACAGTCCATCTGGAGTTGTGTCCTCTTCCTACCCTCTTCATCTCACCACCTTCTTCCTCCAAGAAGCCTTTGCAGACAGCCCCACCTGTCTACCTGTCTCCTTCTCCTCTGGCCTTATTGGCCCTTCCTATGCCTGTGCCATAAAAGTGGCTCCAAGTCACCTGGTCTCTGATGCTTCCATACATATCAGTGCTTTATTAAGGCAATTTTATTCTGCTAATATACTGAAGGCAAATATACTGCAGGCAAGTATATTCTGCAATATACTGAAGGCCTGCCTGTGCCAGGCCCAGTGGTTGGACACAGAGATGAACCAGACACCACCTCAAATGACTTACACTTAGTGGAGAAGGCAGACATTAGGCACAGATACAATTAACTGGAGCACAAAGCAAGATGACCTAAATGGTATTAAAGAACTATGAGCAATATGTTACATGCATAAACCTTAATTACTTAATGATTATTTTTAAGTGTGTATCATAGAAGGTCACAGCTCAAAAGTATCATCTGGTTCAACTCCTTGCTTTCCGGTGGAGGAGTCTGAGACCCAGAGAAAGGCCAGGCCTCGTCTAAAGTCTCACAAGCCAGTCTGGCTGAGCCAAGACTAGACTTTGGGTCTTCTGAAGCCCAGCCGAGGGCCCTTTCCTCCTCTGCTAGTAGTTTCATATGCAACAGTCCCATATCCCATCAGACCATGACATCCTCAAGGCCAAGTCAGGTTCTCCCACCTAAGCAAGCTGAACCAGGGTCAGGCATGTCCAAGACCAAGGCCTCAGGAAATGCAGTCACCCCAGACTACCAATCCAGCCTTTTGGTCTACCGCACCTATTTTTACCACTATGCTTCTAAAATGATTTTCAAATATTTTTGCAGAAAACTTTTTTTTTTAAAGAGCCTTTTACCCAGAACACTAGTATATAAATCAGATAAAAGTGAACCAATTCCAGTTGAAGGAAAGGAAGGCCAGAGCCCCACTATTTTCCCACCCTCAAGTCCTGGGAAGGGAACTTTAGGAACACAGTTCAAAAACCTTTGTTCTGGGACACAATTTTTTTTTAACATCTTTATTGGAGTATAATTGCTTTACAATGGTGTGTTAGTTTCTGCTGTATAACAAAGTGAATCAGCCAAACATATACGTATAACCCCATATCTCCTCCCTCTTGCATCTCCCTCCCACCCTCCCTATCCCACCCCTCTAGGTGGACACAAAGCACTGAGCTGATCTCCCTGTGCTATGCGGCTGCTTCCCACTAGCTATTTTACATTTAGTAGTGTATATATGTCTATGCCACTCTCTCACTTCATGGGACAATTTTTAATGGCTTCATAGAAGCCATTTTAGTATATGGTCCTCCACTGAACCCTGTCTTTAATGGAAACTCACAATCCTTTCTTCATCATCAAATGGCAAACACCAGCCATGTGCTCCCACTAGAGTACGGAGGGGAATCTGATTTTCCCCTTGTCTTTCCTTGTTTCCTCGTCTCCACACAGAGGAGTATGTCCCAAGTGCTGTGGGGAGGGAGGAGAGAGACCCAAACTCTGCCTGGAGGATCTGGGGAAGCTTGAGCAGAAGGATCATGGAGAATGAATTCATCTACTCAATCATTTACCAGCCTGAATCTGATAGAGACTTTAATATTCTGTTCCACACCATACCCACTAGCTACATGAACCATCAAGCATTTGAAATGTGTCTAGTCAAAATTCAAACGTACTCTAAGTGTAAAACATACACCAGATTTCAGACTTAGTACAAAAAAAGAATGTAGACTATTCTATTCTTTTTGTTTTGTTTTTTTGCGGTACACGGGCCTCTCACTGTTGTGGCCTCTCCCGTTGCGGAGCACAGGCTCCAGACGCGCAGGCTCAGCGGCCATGGCTCACGGGCCCAGCCGCTCCGCGGCATGTGGGATCTTCCCGGACCGGGGCACGAACCCGTGTCCCCTGCTTTGCCAGGCGGACTCTCAACCACTGCGCCACCAGGGAAGCCCCTCCTATTCATTTTTATAAGCACTAATTTTATACAGATTCATGCTGAAGTTGAATGATTATATTTTGCATATGTTGGGCTAAGTAAAATATATTATTAACATTAAATTTTACCTGTTTCTTTTTATTTATTTATTTGCTGCACGGCTGTGGGATCTTAGTTCCCCAACCAGTGATCGAACCCGTGCCCCCTGCAATGGAAGGGTGGAGTCCTAACCACTGGACCGCCAGGGAAATCCTTCGTTTTACTTTAAAAAAAAAATGTCATCACTAGGAAGTTTTAAGTTGCATATGTGGCTTACAATATATTTCCACTAGACAGCACTAGGAGACTACCAAGTGCATGGCAGAGGTGGTGTGTGTGCATGCATGTGTGCGCGCGTGCGAGTGTCATTGGAGGCAGTGGTCCATCACCGCCAGATTGTGAAAGACTGAGTCGATTTCGCCCGGCAGTCAATACAGGAAAGAGGCGGAAAGAATAGAATGCACAAAGACCCAAAGATGTGGGCTGGCACACTGTGTTTTGGGAACTCATTCTTACAGTAGTATGATTTTTAAAAAGAAGAGGAAAAGAAGTATTTGTTGAGTGTTTACTTTGAACCAGGTATTGGCAGCAGGCCTTTTACATCCATTCTCATCTTCACAACTACAGGATGAAGGGGAAGTTACTCTATTTTGCCAAAGACAGAATGGAGGTTCAGAAAGGTTGGACTATTTATTCTCGGAGTTGTTCTTCCTCTTTATCTGGAAAGCCTCTTGGAGACAGGGAGCCTTTCGTTAATGCCTGTTCTCCTCCACAGCACCTAGCTCTGCACGCAGCTCTGCACGTGGTAGGCACTCAGAAAGTTTGTGATGAACGAAGGATATCCTTTCTCAAGTCAGAGCTCCACGCGCAAGGCCAGGGAGCAGAAGCACCAGAGGGCGCCCACGAGTCCGCCCACCCGCCGGTCCCCAGAGCCCCGGCAAGATTCAGGACTGGGTGCGGCCCTTCTGTCCCAAGCAGTTGAGCGCCCCAGCGAGAAGAGGGTGCGAGGGGAGCCCCACGTCCTGGCTCCGCCCCACCCCCTTCCCCAGAGCCCAGGCGCGCGGAGCCGCCGGGTGCGGAACAACGACACGACATCCTGTTTTTGGGGCCCGCGGCTCCGCCTGCGCCTCTGCTGATCTTGTCTTTCCCCGGGTGCTGACGCCAGCTCTCCTTCCCCCAGTCTCCGCACCCTTCCCAGGGGTCTGGGGCCTTCCCACTGCTGAATCACCGCCACCCCGCACTCCCCCGGGGCTCGGGGCAGAGGTGGGGACTGCCCCGCCGGACCTATTCTGGCCAACCCCCAGCCTGGGCCATCGCTCGATCCCTGGGCTTGACTGAAGGTACCAGGCCTAGGGGCGCCTGTTCACAGCATCTTACCGCAGGGGTTGGTGGGGGCGAGATAGGGGGAGGGGGGACAAAAGCCAAGCGCCTAGGCTAGGGCCTCTGCTGGGGTGGAGGTGGCAAGAAGGGGACTGGGAGGACTGACCTTAAGGGCCTCAGAGGTAAAGGGCTGGGGTGGGGGAGCCCAGTACCCGGCCCGGGACCCACCCGCTTGGGGCGACCAGGACGGGGGGGGTGAACCGGCCGGCGGACTTCCTTGTCGAGCCCCGCCCCGCCCCGCCCCCGCGCCCTGCCCCGCCCCGCCGGCCGGCCCGCCCCCCCCACTTCCTCCGGCCTCCTGCTCTCACTTCCTTCTCCAGCCCCGACCCGCTGCCGCCGCCCCCCAGCTCCCCCGCGGCGGGGAGGGCACCAGGTGAGGCCTGGCTCCGGCCGGCAGGCTGGGGGTCCGTGGTAGGGGAGCCCGCCCGGCCCCGGACTGGACGCGGCCGCGGGCCCGGGAAGTTTGGCTGCGGGAGGCCGCGGCGGGAGGTGCTCGGCTCGCTTCAAGTTGGGCGGGCGCGGCCGGCCGGGCGGGGCGGGGACGGGCCACTGCAAGCCGGCGGCGGTTCGGGGACTGTGGGTTCCTGTACCAAGGGCGGCGGTACCGGCCCCCGGGAGCCGCGAGGAACTCCTGAGGTTGGAGGGTCTCCCGCTCCGAGAGAAAAGTCTCTGAGTGGAAGAGCTTAGGGCTGGGAGATGGGACTCAGAGGTGGGGTGCCCCCAGGAGTTGCAGGGGGCTGTTACGAAGTGTGTTGAGAGGAAGGGGCCTCTGGGCTAGAGAAGGCGCTCCCGCTGCTTTGGCAGTTGTGACACTTGTGAGGTAGAGAGAGAGGCTGTCTGTTGCCTCTGAAGCCCGAGGCTGCGGAGAAAGAGCTCCTTCCCTGGAAGATCGAAGCTGGTCCAGACCCAGAGCCGCAGCCTGCAACCTAAGGGTCCTCTGCGCTCAGGCGGAGGGTGGGGGAGCCCCCCGACCCCAATCCTTCTCTCTTTATGTCTGTTTTTCTGAGGCCCAACTTCTCCATCCCTGGAACAGAGCAACAGGTATTTTAATGAGCAGACATCGGCTGTGCCTCGCTGCTTAGTGCCTGGCTTTGTCTTTGCTGAGTAAACTGAGGAAGGAAGGGACCTGGTCTTGCCCTGTGACTAGAGATGAAAGGACTCTTATTCAGAGGTACTGATAGTCCTTGAGGAGATGGCATCAGGAGAGCAGGACTTGAGGAGAGCAGGACTGGTTTCAGGAGATGGAGAGAACAGGGCTTCTGGAGGCAGCACGAGGCTCTAGCCTTGGAAGATGATCAGGAGCCATCTCCTGGTCTTCCCCCCCCCCCCCCCCCCCCCCGTCCCCTTTATTAGTCCCTGAATTCTACATGTTCTCATTCTGTCTTCCTCCATTCCTTCTTCAGATTCCATCAGACTTCAGACACGAACCCTCCGTTACTCTCTTCTTGCGTTCTCTTCAGTCCCTTCTCCCCCCCCACAGTCATGCCTGGGTCCTGACCTCTCACCTACCCTGCTTCTCTGTCCATCTCTGTCCTCTCCCAGTGGCCTTCCCCCTCCCTTCCGTGCCCAGCTTCTGGCTCCTGCACACACATCCACCCTCTGTTTCTTCTATCTCCCCTCATTCCTCTGGATCCCTCTCTTCTCCTTTCCTTTCTGCCACTTATCTCCAGCTTTGGGGAGCCTTTTCAGACCTCCCTAGTTCAGAGAGGCAGGCTGCAGCCTCCCCTTGGTAGAGGTGATGAAAGGGCTGGAAAACCGCTGTATATGTGTATGTGCATGCAAGTGTCTGCATGTCCACATCTTTATCTTTTGGAGACAAAATAACTGCCCTCAGCCTTGTGAGGGCCCAGAGCAGGGGAAGCCAGCAGAATGAAGGGAACCTGCAGTGGGTGAGGTTGTGGTTAGGTAGGAGGAAGCAGTCTGTAGCAGTCAGGGTATCAGGGTAGAGTGACACAGGAATAGGTCTGGTGAGAGAGGCCGTGGGAAATCAAAATCCCCCAGACCCTTGGGTGCTTGATCAAGAGGCCAGGCCTGGAAGCTGGGGGACAGCCTAAAGGTCCCTGACTCCAGTGCTCACTGGTTCCAGCACCACCTTGTGGGGACAATGGGACCAGGTCAACTAGGTGTGATGGAAGGAAAGGGAGGGGTAAAGGCAGGATTCTGGAGGGAAGACTATAGCTGGTCTAAGTTCAGTCTTAACTGTGGTAGTTCCAGTTCAGGAAAAAAAGAAGGGTATGAGGCAAAGGTGTCTGCCCCCTCTTTCCTGCTGCCTTCCAAGGCCTGCGCAGGCCAGATTCCCATGTGCCCAGGGCTGCATCAAGGCCTTGGTGACCAGGAAGCTCTCTGGAGTTCTGCTCACCCCTCTGCCTTCACACATCCTTAACATGCCCCCCTCACCTAGGACCCTATTCCCTCTCTTTCGGGAATTTCTTGCAAGTCTAACTGTATTCCAGCCTGGCTCTATAAGCTCTTGCTGTTCCCATTCTAGAGCTCCTTCTTTAAGCCTTTGGGATGCATGCTGAGAGATCCTGTTTCTCTCTACCTCCTCAAGTCTACTCTATTCATTTCTGTCCACTAGAAGAAAAGAGAAGTGGAGGGGAGCAAGTGCTATTTTTTATGGGATTCCCAAGCACAGCTAGATTTAAGGACTACCCCTGTTCCCCATTCTGTCCTCTTTCCTTCTCACCGTTGTCCCTCTCCCATGGATTGTCCCTTCCTCCACACTCCTGTCTCTGCTACTCTGATTCTGGGAGGTACAGGGGGGTTTGGCCCCAGCAGGAAATCCCAGGGACCTACATAAAAATCCCAGCTCAGGGAAGGATATGTATGCAAGGCACTTTCCCAGCATCAGGGCTCAGTAAAAAACCACCCAGGAGTCCTGACTCCCCACCTGCCAAACCAGTACTTATTTTAGATAACTGAGCAACCCACAGGACTCTAAGAGTGAAGACAGGATGGATGAGACGGGTTCTCCCAGGCAAGATGTGGCCCCACTGGAGGTTTGAGCTAATTGCATGAAATTCACTGCTGGAAAAATATAACCAGGGTGGGAGGAATCTAAGTGGGGAAATATTTTGTGGGGGGATGAGGGTGGGGGATATGTGTCTGCTATATCCCTCAAGGGAGGCTGCCCTTGAGGTCTTGGCTAAAGAAATATGGTCAAGGTCTTGACATGAACAGAAGTGGCTGATACAAGATTGTCACAGATCCTGGTTGAGAATACGGAGAGTTGTTTCTGGCAAGATACTAAGGCAGTTGAGGTGGCTGGTGTGAGCTTTTAGGGGGTAATAAGCAGGAAGATTTGAGAGGTTGTGGCTGTAGCGAGACAGTTGAGAAGATATAAGAATGAGGGTAGCAGGGCAACTGTGAAGAAGATGTGGTCCCCGACTGAAGACCCCTCTCCATACAGAGTATAGACCCATTAGTGGTGAGGCTTGTAGGGTTCTTTGAGGAGGGAAACCAAAGACAAAGCCTGGGCCGCCTCCCCAGAACAGATCGGTTTTCCTGTCCAGGGTCCAGCTTCCTCTTTTGTCCTCATGTCATGGGGGGAGGGCATCTCCCCAGGAGCTGAGCCTAGAGGAGGCTCTCCTCGGCTAGTTCAGGGTGGCTGTCTGTCCAGTAATGTCAGTTCTAAATCATGGATGCCCCGGCATGGGCTAGGCATGAGGCCCTGGAAGCAAAACGGGCTCAGACACCAACCTGGCCCCTTTGGCCCATTTCCTGAAGGGATAAACCATGGTAGGGTCATCCTGAATGAGGTCAGAGAGAGGGGCCCATTCCCAGGCTGGAGGTCAGGAGACCCAGGTCCTTGTCCTGGATTTGCTCGCAACCCTCTGTATAACCCTGGTCAGCTTTGTCTCTTGTGGCTCAGCTTCAAGATTAAGAAGTTGCCTATCAATACTTCCAAAGAGCATACAGAATACTGATGGCTCTGACTCTCTTTCCCTCAAGAGGCTCCTCATAGCTGTGCCCCTGACTCTGGACCCAGCCTTGAACAGGTCTAAGTATCTGTCTGGGACAAGCGCTGTGGCCCCTTTCCCCAAAGCACAAGAGAAGAGGGCAGAGAGTGTCAAGGATTTTGCCAGGGCTCAGCAATGTGGGGGGGTACCCGGTGCCCTGCTCCAGCTCTGCCCCAACTGACAGTGGAAAATAGATGCCGGAGTTTCCTCCCTGATGTTTTTTTCCCTTGTGGAAACCCCCTCAGATCTGGGGCGGGGTTCAAGGGACTGGGCAGCCCTGGGTCTCTCTGTGGGTGTTTTCAGGTGGGGGAGGCAGGATTGGGAGGATGGCACTTCTGTACAGCCTCGTGCGAAGTGAGCAAAGGCAAAGGAAGTGCCACTTCACGGGCCTTTCATGGGGCCCCAGGACTGCTGAGCTGCTGTTAGGTGGGGAGGAGGAAGGCAGAAGGAAGCAAGTGTTGGGCCTTCCTCTGTGCTGCCTGATGGGGGAGGGGCAGCCTCCTTAGCTCCCCCAGTCAGAGCTGCCCTAACCCTGGGACTTACTGTGTGTGGAGCATCTCAGGTGCTGGGACACCGAGAGAAGAAGGAAGGGAACTGGGACTGAGTGAAAGGGTCCCAGCCTCCCACAGCCCTCCCAGCTATAGCTGTCTTGTTTCCTCCTCCTCTCCAGTCCCTAGTGGGTAAAGTCAACTCGCTCCGTCTCTTACCCTATTCGTGGAGTGCAGGATCCTCTGCAGGGGCTGAAGGGTGGAGAATGGCAAGAGGTGGAGAATTCTCCAGTGTGAATTTTTTTTAAGGCTGGGAACTAGGCTGTCTTGGGTTCTGCCCCTGCTAATGAGAGAAGGGGAAGAAAAAGAGAGACTCAGCCCTTGGCCTGGTCCCAGCCCCACGCTGACCTCATGTCTCCCCCAGCTTCCTCCTCCTAGCCCAGCTGCAGCCCCTTTGAGCCTCTTCGTACCATCTCTCCTCCACTCCTCCCTTCAAAACAAACAGACAGACTGGCAGAGCTTCTGAAGCTGTTTCTAACACTAACCATGACCATAACCCTGACCCTGGCCTTGTCCTTGACCAATCCTGGTCTTCAGATATCCCCAGTCCTTAGCCTCATCAGGACCACTTTTCCTACGCATCTTCCTCATCACCACTGGGCTAGAGCTATGCCTGCTCCACCCCTCTCACCCTTCCAGTTGAGGACAAGACAATCTAGCCAATGTGTTCATTACTCTGAATTGTACTCCTCAGGGGGAGGAAGTTAGTTACCTTTGTCTGATGTCTCCTGGGCATGGAGGCTCTTCCTTGTTCCCAGAGTCAAAATCTGAATTGATGAGGGAGGAGATGTGTGTCAGTCTGCAGCTTTTGCTCAGCTCTCTGCTGGGCTTCTGGAAGTAAGCAGGACAGATTTCCCTCCTCATGAGGCATCCTGTTAAGTTCAGCACAGTGAACCATAATAACAGTGCTGGGGAAGGTAGGGCAGAAGAAGGGGTGGCTGTGGTGTCCTGGAGAAGCTGGGGAATGGAGCTGGGCCCTAAAGGACTGGGAGGCTGTGGGGTAGGGTGAGGGGGTGGGGGCAGGAAGCAGAATTCCAGGAAGAGGAGCTCCCATGTGCAAAGACATGAAGGACAGATTGTGTTCATTCAGCTTTTTACTGACAGCCACTGTGTGCTGTGCTCAGCCTGGGGAGACAGATCAGCCGGGACCTTGCCCTCTAGGTCCTCCCAGTCTAGTGACAAGAGATAAGATTCAGATCAGCTTCCACGTGACTAAGATAATGCACTTGTGAGAAAATGGGACCAGACCATGGATGGGATAAGTCATTTGTGACTTGGGTGATTTACAAAACTTCCCTGAAGGAGGTGGCAATGATGCTTGGCTCTGGAGGACCAATTGGGGGATCCTTTGAGGCAACTGGAGTCTTCTGGGCTGCTGGGTGGGGGGTTGAAGGATGGAAATGGAGGAGAAATACTGGATTCCCACCGGGACAGTGAATATGGCTGCTTGATGTGTTTTGGGAAAGAGAATGTAGAGGCTGCTTGTAGAGAGGATCAGGGTGATGTGGCCAGAGCTTAGGATCAGAATACCCAGAGTGATGGATTACAGTCAGAATGAGTTTCAGCGAGGGCTGCAAAAGGGGATCCCCCGTGTCAGGGAGGCAGATTAGAAGGCTGTAGTAAGTTCCTATTGCCTCCACACTCCCCCATCTCTTCGGGCCTATTCCTCCCCTCCTCCACTCCCAATTGGGACACTTCCCCTGCTATTATGGCCACAGAGATCTGGCAATCAGGAGATCTGGCAATCAGGCAATCCACTGCTTCCTTTTCCTCCCCCATTCTGGGCCTGCCTGGGCCACACCCAAGACCAGGCCCCACTGGGTACAAGCTGGGCTCTGGGGACTACACTCAGGGTGAGCCCCATGGGCTGTGCTCCCTGCGGGAGCCAGGTCCAGCTGCTACTGGGAGGAAAGATTTTCCTATCCCAGTCAAAGCTTTTGGCTGCTATTGCTGTCCAAAAAGATTCAGCATTGCAGTTTTGACTGGGGGGGTATCAGCCCAGTTCTGAGCTTCTGACCTGTCTATCCAGATCTCAGTAACACAGACAGAAGCAAGCAGGTCAGAAGTTCTATACTTAGCTTTTCTGTAGGGGAGTCGAGAAGCTCAAGCTTCAGTATTGCTCGGGGTTGGGGGGGCATCCACAAGCTAAGGAACTTATGTATGACTACTGGAGAAGGAGAGTCACACAGAGCCAAAGAAGGATTTAAAGGGTGGCCATACTGTGGAAGTTCAAAGAAAGGAGAATTCAGTAGCCTCGTGGGACCATGAGACTTAAGCTAGGCTTTGAGTCAGGAAGATTTGAGAGGGGAGAAGGAATGGCAGCAGAGAGAACAACAAGAGTAAAAGTTCAGAGGCCAGAATGATCCTGGCTTGTTTACACAGGACAATGTAGACCCCTCTGGAGCAGGGAACTCACATTGCCGAGTACCTGCTTTATATATATACATTGTGCATTAACTCACTTCATCCGTTTAACAACCTTATAAGGTTGGTACTATTACCTAGCTCATCGTGGCAGAACTAGGATTTAAACCCAGGTCTATCTGACTCCAAAACCCCTGCCAGATTATGAAGAATTCTGAATGCCAAGATGAAGGACCAGGCATGATCTGAATTAAGCTGGGAATCGAAAGCCAGAACAAGTCATTGTAATATGGTTAATACTATACCAATCTGCAAATATTATTTATTTACTAAACAAAAGTTCTTTTCTTTAAAAAAAAAAAAAAAAAGTGACTTGGTGAATAAGCCACAGTCAATCCCCAACCCCAGGCAAGCCACTCTCCTTGTGTGGCCTCCTGCAGCGTTGACTGTCCCTTTTTCCTGCGTGGTACAGGCTAGACCCTACCTTTTAGCATGTGCCCTCCTTAAATGAGCTGTGGGAACTTACTTGACCCAGTTCAGGCCATAGGATTTCAGAGAAAAGAGTTGTCCTGGGAGAGAGGATAAGGGTCTGAACTAGACCTGAAGAGGGAGAATTGGGCTGCCGCCACCACTCAGACACCTGCGTACTCAATGATTCCTGCCTCTTGGTATGAAAGACTTTGCTTTTGCCACCTTCTCTGTGCACCCCACTTCTGAATTTAGAAAGCACATTCATTCCTGTGCTCAGGATCCTCACTGCTGTCCTTTGAGACAGGGAGGGCAAGTTTTATCATGCCTGTTGTACAGTTGAAGAAACTGAGGTTCCAGGAAGGGAAGTGACTTACTTGCTCAAGGTCACAAAGTCAGCTGTTAAGGGGTAACTTGGAGGCTCTGTGACACATTGAGGAAAACATAGGACTTTGGATTGCAAAACTGGGGTCTGTGTTAAAAAACTGGCATCTGTGTTAGCTCCCGTGCTGACTAGCTATGTGACGTTGGGTTATTTTAACTGCTCTGGGTTTGTTTCCTTACCTGTAAATAGGAATAGTACCAGTGAGTTGTTATAAGGATCAAAACAATGTAATATGATCTATATTGTGATCTATAAAGGGTTGTACCTTGTGAGGGCTTTTAATCAAGTGGCAGAGTGGGCAGGTGAACCCAGGAGGTCAGATTCAGGTGCCGGTGCTCTTGGCCCTATACTATACTGCCTCTGCCCTGCTTGTTTCTGGACACTACCTCACTCGTGATCCTTTTCCGGTGGTGTCAGTCCCTGTTCCCTTGCCAGCCCGGAAGCTTCCCTCTCCCTCCTCGCTCCTTTGAGGGCTGATTTACTGATTGCTGGTTGATAACCCCTCCCTAGAAAGCTGCCTGGAGCCAGCTGTACTTTCAGTCTCTTGGGCCTTGTGACTGCCGGCCAGAGTTCCCTCCTTGCCTTCCTGCCTGGGCCAGCCCAGTGCTGGGCTTGAGGGGGAAGAGTTCCCCGTCACACTGCCATGCCCACTCCCCTGCTTTGTGTGGAACTGAGGATTTACAGGCCTAGGAGTTGTGCTTTCGAGATGCTGGGGTCTCCTGGAAAATCCAGTGGACACAAGTAATGGCACCAACACCCACCACCCCAAGATGCTGTCTCTTCTCCCCCAAGGAAGAAGCCACAGAATCCTGAGATGAATGTGGCCTGACTTGACCCCACATGCTGAGGTCTTAACGCATTTGCTTGACTGATCAGCCCTCCCACCCCCATCCCGTGCTCCTGCGGGCCTTTCCTATCCCCATCGTCCTATCTCCTGCTCCCAGATTCCTTAATGTCTCACCTCATCCACTTAGTACCCTTGCACAGGCTTTTTTCTCTCCAGTTCATGGGTTGGGAAACTGAGTCTCAGAGAGGGTAAGTGCCTCATGCTTGGTTACAGTGAGTCAGCAGCAGAGCAGAGCTGGGGCTAGGACTTAGGTTAGTTCTCTTGACTCCCAATCCCCAATTCTCTACTGCCCTAGAGGGTCCTTATTTTCTTCCTGGATCCATACCCCAAGGCTCTGTATCCTCTCTCCTGAGGTTGAACACACACACTTACTCATGCAAATAAGGTGGAAATATTTTTAATGTGAACCAGAGAGGCAACCTCATAGAATGAACTCATTTCCCTCCCAGCTGGTCCCAGGGGAAGCTGGGGCCTGGGAGGGAGCTGGGACCAAGCCCTGGATCCTCTGCAGGTTCCACACCATGGAGTTCCTTTTCCACTTCCCAGTGGCGGATTCTCCCTCCCTCTCCCAACGTGATTTTTGAGGCTTTGGAACCAGTGGTTGAGAGGTCAGGCTGGGAGGTAAGAGGTTGTCAGACCAGGGTGCAGTCTTGCTGTGTATAAAGTGAAATGGAGAAAATGGGCCAGTGGTGAAGGTGCTGGGGTGGAGCGGGGGATACTTAAGAGCTCTGGGTGTGTCTGAAACAGGACTATCCCCTTCCAGGGAGCAGGGGCCTGGTCGTGAGAGAGTAGCAGGGAAAGGAAGTCACATACTAGCTAGAAAAAGTCCCCCATGGCTGAGAGGAAGTAGCCAATTAGAGGAGGACCCCTGCCACAGCAGTATAAATAATCACAGGGTTTCCGGAAGCTCTGTTCTTTTCCACAACTCAGAAGAGCAGTTCCTCACCTGAAGGCCCTGTGAGCTGCCCAGGTGACCAGGGTGATGGCTGGAGCTAGGACTCCTCTGAAACTCACCCCACTGATAATTACAGCAGCTTATTTATTTGGCACTTCCTGTGTGCCACGCCTCATGCCAAACACTTTCTACATGTTAGCTCATTTCATACTCTGACCAACTCTAACCCAATAGGCAAGATTATCCCCATCTTACAGATGAGAAAATTTGAGGCTCAGGAAACTTAAATGTGTTGCCCGAGATCATACATGACTAGTTGGTGGAGCTGTGATTAGAATCCCTGACCAGTCTGATTCCAGCATGTCTTCTCAGTGATAGTGCTTTAATGGCACTGTGTTCTCTACCCAAGAGTCTGGAAGCCCCTCAAGTTCTTCAGAGGCACAGCCCATGGTCTCAGGAAAGGGACAGAAGATTAAGGGGGAAAATCAAGTTTTTGTCTTACTCTTCTGTTCATCCCTTCTGGCTGGGCTTGGAGGATCTGCCTCACCCTACCTTGAGAGAAGATGCAGACATCTGGGAGCCACAGCCTCTGCCTCATTCATCATTACACACACAGATTCCAGACCGAATTCCAGCCCTGGCTCGGTCTCCAGTGTTCTCCTACACTGAGTTGCCAGCCTGGGTATGTGTGGCCAGATAGGGTTTCCCATGCTTCCAAGAATGATGGGGTAAGCTCTCCTTCCTTTTCCCCATCCCCAGGGTACCCTGGATTGAGACAGGGCAACTGTCTAGAGAATTGTGCCCCTACTCAGCAGGTTTCTCATTGCACCTTTTGGTTTGCGTTCAGTAGCCAAGATGTCAGGTTTGGAGTTGAAGCATCAGTGCACTAGGCAGGGTGTGGGCCCTGAGTTGGGAGAGGCTCCGCCCATGGCTGCAACTCAGAGTGACCTGGGACAGCTGCCTTGTGCTAGAAGCCCTCTCCAGTCTACTCGGTGGGAGGGGTCCATATCTGACAGAGGATCTGGTAGATCCCTACAAATGCGCACCCTCCTTTTGCGTCTATACTTCCTGGAGGAAAAATAAAAGTAGCTAATACTTATTGAATGCTTATTATGACCAGGCACTGTTCTAAATGCTTTACGTGAGTTAACTCATATAATCCTCACAACAACCCAATGAAGTAGGTATTATTTTATCCCCATTTTACAGATTAGAAAAATGAAACATAGAGAGGTTAAGTAATTTGTTTAGGGTCATACATCTAGGAGATAGGAGAACCAGATTTTGACCTTTGTCAGTCTGGCATCAGAACGTATGTGCTTTGCATAATATATTACACCTTAGTGCCAGCCTCTTTATCCCTGAGCATCTTTGTGTGGTCTCAGGGCCTCTCTCCCATTTCGTGTCTGTCTCTCTGAGGTCTGTCTTGATGGGATTGCAGGATGGTGTTCAGGTTAAAAGAACTGGAGCTGGTTTCCCTCTGTATGCCCCCATCCTTTCTTCCCAGTGGATACAGGCCTCCCTAACCAAGAGTATCCCTCTCATCTGTCCATAGGTCACTGCATCCAGAGGGGCCCGGAAGGGGAAGGAGGCATAGCCTCCACCACAGCAGCTGCACCCGCCATGCAGAGCATCAAGTGTGTGGTGGTAGGCGATGGGGCTGTGGGCAAGACGTGCCTGCTCATCTGCTACACAACCAACGCCTTTCCCAAGGAGTACATCCCCACAGTGTTCGACAATTATAGCGCCCAGAGTGCCGTTGACGGGCGCACAGTGAACCTGAACCTGTGGGACACAGCGGGCCAGGAGGAGTACGACCGCCTCCGCACACTCTCCTACCCTCAGACCAACGTGTTTGTCATCTGTTTCTCCATTGCCAGTCCGCCCTCCTATGAGAATGTGCGGCACAAGTGGCATCCAGAGGTGTGCCACCACTGCCCCGACGTGCCCATCCTCCTGGTGGGCACCAAGAAGGACCTGAGAGCCCAGCCTGACACCCTACGGCGCCTGAAGGAGCAGGGCCAGGCACCCATCACACCGCAGCAGGGCCAGGCGCTGGCCAAGCAGATCCACGCTGTGCGCTACCTCGAGTGCTCAGCCCTGCAGCAGGACGGCGTCAAGGAAGTGTTTGCTGAGGCTGTCCGGGCCGTGCTCAACCCCACGCCCGTCAAACGTGGGCGGTCCTGCATCCTCTTGTGACCCTGGCACTCAGCTTGGAGGCTGCCCCTGCCCCGCCACCAGTTGTGCCTTTGTGCCTTGGCGCCTTGTCTGCCCCCAGCTGTGCCTTAAGGACTAATTCTGGCACCCCTTGCCAAGGGGGCTCCCTGAATGCCTTTTTCTCCTTGAGGAGGCCCACGGAGAAAGGGGCTTTGGGCCCTGCCCCGCTCTGCTTGGGAACACCAGGTATGCTCAAGAGCTCACCCAGGCCAAGGCCGGACCCCTCCCCAAGAAGCCAACCCAGTGCCTCCTCCCCACTTTCCCCTACTGACCAGTTGATCCAGCTTTCCACACAGATGTTGCTGCCTATTGTGGTGCCTTCTCTCAGGTTAGGAGCTCTCAGCCATCCCTAACCTCTCCCTCGCTGCTCTTCAAATTGCCCCCCACCCCCCAAGATGCTCTCTCCCCTCCCCAGAGAAGGAGCCACAGACTCCTAAGAAGATGAATGTGCCCTAACCTACCCCCATGTGCCCAGGCCTTACGCATCCGCTGACTGACTCAGCCCCACCCCCACCCCCTCTGGGCTCCTGGGGGCCCCTCCTACCCCCATCAGCATCAATAAAACCTCCTGTCTCCAGTGGCGCTGGCTCCTCCCTGTGTGCTGGGCATGGGGGGTTGGGCAGGGGCCGGGCATGGGCTAGGGCTCCCCAGAGACTGGGAGCCTTTTGTTTCCTACAAGAGGGGACAGGGGACAATAGGCTTCATTGTGGTCCCCCCACCCCCCAATTTCCCTAACAAAGCTCTGGGCTCCCTTGGAGGGGCCAGTCTTGTTCTGGGGCCCAGCCACATATTCTGTAGTAGACTGGGATGCAAAGCATGAGGAAAAACTTCCTGATCTAGGACTCAGAAAGGGAGAGGTTGAGAGCCATCAGCCTGCAGGTGGGTGCTCTCACAGTCGTGCATCTGAGAGCTGTCCCCTTATACCCTCAAGGGGACAAATCTTTACTGTCAGAGTTGGGGCTGGAACTCAGGCCATCGCCTCAACCCAAGACTCTCCCAGGTAGCCCAGCTTCCAGACCTGGAGTCATCACAGGGATAGCTCAGTCACTCCTGCTCATCAAATCAAGGCTTGGACCAGCCTTGGGAGACTCCAGGCCTAAGGGGGTGGAGGGGGGAAACGCCACATGGAATCATACCCTACCATGGACTTATTCCCTCCATCCTGGAGCCTGTCCCTCCCCTCAGTTCCATTAAAGAGACAAGCCCCCGAACAAGCAAGCCTAGCCCAGACTGTTGGCAAAAAAAAAAATTTATTTTCCTTTGAAATAAAATGTACAACCAAAAGAGCACAGGGCCTAAGGCAGTAGGGAGGATGGGGGGACACCAGAGAGCCCGTTTTGGGGTAGGAATCTGTGTCTCTGTCCCCTCTACCTGGCACCTTTTGCCAAGGAGGAAGAGTCTGTAAACCAGAGATTCCACAAGGGAAGGGAAATACGTGCTGTGCCAGTGCTTTTTCTGTATCCTTTGGGTACAGAACACCACCTCCACAGGGAGAAGCACAGACTGGCAGAGCCCTCGGAAACCATATAGCCTCCCACCCCTCACCCCCATCATCCACACGGACACGAGGAGGCTCACATAGGGAAGGGCATACACCATATCAGAGGGGAAGTCAGGTCTGGGACACCTGGGCATACTCAGCAGGGGAATGTGGTCACAGGCCTGAATGTGCAGAGTAGATCATTAGACGCATGGGTCAAGTGAATGACCCCATGGGGAGAAATGGCTGCGGTTTTCTGGTAGCAGCCACTGCTCAGTGGTCCCTGACCTCAGCAAGAGGTGGCTATGTAAAGGCCAAGAACCAGATGGTGGTTATGAACCTCAGGACTTCTTTTAGCACCAGATGGTGGAGCTCTCCTGCCAGCTCAGCTTCTTGGGGCTTCTCAGGTACGGGTGATGCTGCTTGAAGGAGCCTGTGCCTTCACGTGGGCTGGGGGAAAGGAGAAGCCAGTAGGGCCGGGGAAAGCCTTGTCCTGTGCCTTTCTTCCCTTCTTCCCCTCTACCCCAGCTTCAGTAGGGCTCAGAGAGGACGCAGCGGGTAAGGGAAGGCCAGAGTGGTATCCTGTCCTAGTTTCTCTGGGCAGTGGGCCTCCTCGCCAGCAGGAGAGAAGGGTTTAGAACCGTTTTTCCTCAGGCTGGGAGGTAATGAGCAGCTCCTTGTTCCCGAAGTCCCACCAGGCCGTCATGTGGAACGCCATGTTGGTTAGGACAACAGTATACTCCAGGATGGCAAAAATGGTGTATACTGTGGGAAGGACACAAGGAACAGGGCGTGATAAGCCTCCTTCCCTACCCCCCAGGGGCCTCTTGATAGATCACCACCACTGCATCACTACGCAAAGAACACAATGGCAGGCAGTCCCCAAGACCACTGCCACTGCCATACTGCACATTACAGAAAACATCCCAACTGTCCCTTAGCCACTGTGACCACCTATGGATCCTCGCCTGGCCTCACCTCCAGCCTCACAATACATGTTGTGCCGAAAGTACGCAGCCAGCGCCGTGAAGAAGGAGACGAAGTTGATGATGAAGAGCCGCTGTTTCCAGTTGTAGGACTTGCGCTCCTAGGGGATGGGCTGTCTGATCACTCTGCAGCTTGTTAGATATGTGCGGACAGCCTCCCCTCTTGGCCCCAACTCCTAAGGGCTGTTGTCTTGCCTCCTTTGGTCATGGAAGGGGGCAGAGGCAGGGGCAGCAGGAATGATGGGCATTTCATACCCCTGCATTTGGTGTAATGAGGCCAAGGTACAGTGGGGTCCCTGTCCCTCCCATTTCAGGGGGACAGAGTATGAAAGTTACTTGGAGTTACCCACCAACCCAACACCTCCAGATGCTGTGGGGAGAAGAAAAGTACGGGGTGTGGGGGGGCAGGGCCGGGGGGAGGCACCAGAGTTACTACAGACCACAGACCCCTGACGCAGTGTTCCCGCTGCAGCCTGGGTGCTGCCCCTCATTCTACTCCCATTTGGAGGCACTACCTCTTCTATTCTCCATTTTCCCATGCTACCCAAACACAGCTCCAGATTCTGATCAAT
Source organism: Aethalodelphis obliquidens (assembly GCF_003676395.1). Classification (NCBI taxonomy): domain Eukaryota; kingdom Metazoa; phylum Chordata; class Mammalia; order Artiodactyla; family Delphinidae; genus Aethalodelphis; species Aethalodelphis obliquidens. The sequence goes on from NW_020837958.1 coordinate 39,137,621, forward strand.
CACCCTCCACTTGTCCCCAAGCCCAGCCCCAGCCCCAGTTTGCAAAAGAACTCCATTTCCCACCTCACCATTACCCGCATCCTGAGGACGAGTGTCCTTGATTCTCCTCTGGGCCGCCTGCAGCCCCACTAGGAGTAGACCGTACCTCTTGACTTACTGTGTGCTTCTTGGTCAGCCGCCAGAGAATGCAGGTGAGGAGCATGTGACTGAGGGATGAGGCGATGAACACAATGAAAGCGTTTTCATGGATGGCTGGAAGGAGAGAGGAGGGCTGGGAGCATGCACCGCAGGGAGCACCCAGAGCCCTGCGTCGTAAGGTCGGGGGGCGGGGGTGGGGGGCAGGGACATCCCCTCCCGGAACCCCTCCCCGCTCCTCCTTCCCTTGTCTAGGCACCCACTGAAGTCCTCGGAAGAGGAGACATAGGTGAGCACTAGCAGCGCAAGGTTCTCCACGACGTTGAGGCCGAAATTGAGGCGGCAAAGCTGGCGGTAGCTGGGACACGGGGAGGCGCAGCTGAGGTAGTGGTTCCAGTAGGCGAAGGCCACCAAGAAGCGGGGTGCTGAGTGCAGGCCAATGCAGAAGCGCCATACGTAGCGCTGAGGCACCTCTCCGCCGATGGCCGAGCTCACCGACGGCAGGTAATTGGGCACCTAGAGAGTTGTGAACCATCTGGGCACCAGCCCCCTGCCGGCCCCACCCACCTTGAGATCTTCCTCTCTGTGGAATCACCTTGACACTCAGAAGGCTCTGATCCAGTCCCCTGCCTCCAGGATGTCCTTCTTCAGAGCCCCAGAGCTCTCCAGGGAGACCTCCCCTTCCAGGTCCTTCCAGGTCCCCTTCCAGGTCCCCAGTGTGCCTGGTTCTCATTCCCTAGCCAGCTTGGGGTTTGTGCTGGGGCATAGTGGGACCGCCTCCATCTCCCTACAGGTGGCTGGGAAAGCTATAGGCAGGTTCAGATGCTCTCTGAGCCCACAGCACAGGGCTGTGACCTGGATAAAGTCCTGTGGGAGGGTCCATGAGCCCAGCAACCCAGATTCAGTCCCAAGGACAGAAACGAGTCACAGAGCATCTGAGCTTCCTCGGCACAGCGCTGGATTCACTGCCCAGCTAAGCTGTTCCTGACTGCTCCCAGCTTCCCTTGTTCTTCTGGTCTGGGGTACCAAGGTAGTAGAGGGTGCTGTGAGATCCTAGGGAAGCTGGGCCAGAAGATACATTCACTCTGGTCACGTTTAGGAAAATGGGTGCTCCTAACCTGGGGTAGTCTAAGAAAATGACCCTGTTCTCATGCATCTCTCTCATCCATCTTTCTCAAAGGCTGGAATTCCCTCATTCCTTAAGGAACTGGAGTGTCATTCTTTAAAGCTGAGGAAGGAGATAATATCACACAGCTGCAAGGACTGATGTTGCTTATTTTGGGGGGTGAGAGAATGGGGGATGGATGAACAGTAGTTTCGATGGGAACAGGAAGGTCAGGAATAGGAAGAGGATCTCTTAGACTCAGGGGCCTAGAGCAGTATGTCTCAAACTTTAATATGCATACGAGTCACCTGGAATTGTGTGAGAATGCAGAAGGTCTGGAATCTGAGAATCTGCATTTCTAAAAGATTCCATGACTGCAGAATCTACCAGTCTGTTGCCCACACTTTCCGTGGACTTTTTTAGACCTTCAACAAGAGCCAGAGCAGTGCCAGAGCCCAGAAACCCAGAGAGGGAATGACCCTGCTGTGACTATGGCAGGACAAGTCTTCAGAGATGGAGTTCTGGAAGACCCCTTCCTTTCTCCCAGTGGGGATGCTGAATGGGTCTCCAGAGTGGCTGGGAAGGCAGGCAATGATGGAGGAAGCTCACAGGGCAGGGGTGGGCCTGGGACAGGACCAGCCAGGGCCCTCACAAGCCTTCACAGAAACAGAGATGGATTCCCCTCAGCACTGTCAGAGGAAGCTAAGTGCAGAGCTCTCAGAGAGAGGGTGATTCTATCGAGGCCATGGCTTGAGATACCATAGCTTGAGACCAGGCTCAGATATTCACTCTGAGTAATCAGTGAAGGGCAACATGGAGGCTTTGGAGCCACACAAACCTGGGTCTACATTCCAGCTCTGCCTTTATTAGCTGGCTGACCTTGAGCAAGTCACTTCACCTCTCTGAGCTTTGATTTCCTCATTGGCAAAATAGGGATGACGTCACCTACCTTGCAGGGGACGGTGAATTACTAAATATAACGTATGCAAGGCATCTGCAGTGTCTAGCACGCAGTGAGTACAAGCGATGGCTTTCAGAAGACAAACTTTCCTGAAAAGCCTGCAAATTGGCTGTGATCTATGTGGCTACTGAACGTGGCAAGGCCGACTTATGAGTGAAAGGTGGGAATCATATCTTGACTGGACACCTCTGAGACCTCCAAGCCTCCTTACTTGACTTTTCTGCCTCTCTGGGTAGGTCCCCTGAGTAGGATTAGTGGGAGTGTTGCCTCCACTTTCTAGAATATTCATTTTGAAAACTTCTGCCCCAATCTCAGCTACTTTAAAGGGAACAGTACCAACATCTAAGGCTTGGCTGGGAGAGCCGAGAGTATTCAAGGGCCCAGAGCCCTGACTGATGCTGGGAAAGAGGTAAAGGGTAGAGATGGCACGGAGTTAGGGGGATGCCTCAGGAGGATGAGGGTTAGGGCCCTGTGGCTGCCTGTCCCATCCTCACAAGCTCCTCTCAAATTAAGGGTGGGGCAGGATTCTAAGAGCAGGGATTGCCTCCCTCATCACACACACACACACACACACACACATGCACACATACACACACACACACACGCTTAATCAGGTACAGATACTCATATACACCCCCGCCATTCCGAATACACAAGTTCCCCACTCACCAACTATGCCAACAACAAGCAACATGAGGAGATATCAGAGCCCACGTACACAGCTCACCACAAACCTCCCCAAAAGCCCAGAGCTAAGGGTACTGAGAGATGGGAACATAACCTCTTTCCCCAAGAATAGAAACCCTTTGGCCTGGAAGACATGGCTCAGTGGATCTATGGCAGGGCAGTAGATCAGAAATTCACATGGTATAAAGGGAGAGGGTCCAAAAACTTCCTTATCATAGAACCTCATGTTTCACCATTAGAGGTTCATTCCTCTGGCCTCAGATAAAAGTCCCCTGAAATTATGGATGACTTTTCTTTATACCTTACCACCCCTTCCCCTCCCCACCAACTGGACAAAAACTCCCATTCCTGTCAATCCTACTTGCTACTCTTCTCTGGACTCCATCCCCTCTTCTCTAACCTCATAGTCCCCCATCTTAGCCCTGGTATCCCCTGTACCAGGAGCTATTGCACTAGCTTCCTCACTGGTCTCCCTACTCTTGCCCTCTGCCGTTGAATCTGTTCTCCACTCAGGAGCCAGAATGGTCTTCTAAAGCTCAAATCTGATCATGTCCCTTCCCTGCTTAAAATCTTTCCAAAGCTCCCCATTGCCCTCTGGATAAAATCAAAAGCTGTCCGCCTGGCACTCACAAAGGTCCTTCTTCACCCCACAGCAACAATTCCCCCTCCTCCAGGAAGGAAGTCTCCAACATCCAAGCCGGTTTAAGTGCTTCTCCTGGACCCCGCATCCCTGTGCTCCCTTTTATCACAGAAGGGACCTCATCTCACAGTGTTGTGACTGTCTGTGCCTAGGTCTGTCTCTTGGAGGAATAAGATGCTAAGGGCAAGTCCATGTTCAATTCCATGCCCCTGACACAGAACCTCCACCCCTGGGCCCTCAAGAAAGGCTTGATGGACTGCTCTTGGAGGCAGGAACTCCTTCTAGGTTTCTAGCTGGCAAAGCTCTGAGTGGATATAGGTTGTGGGGCCTGAGACTGCCAGAGGAGAAACAAAGATAGAAGAAGCCAGGGCAGGGCTGGGCGTCTTCTCAGGTCAGGCCCCTAGTCTGGGCTAAAGCCACCTGTTACTTCTCCTGGCTCCTGGCCTCATCTTACCTCCTCAGTCCTGGCTTCCTTTCCAGTCTGGTCTTTCTTCAGCCCCCTTCTCCCTCTCGCAATCTCTCCTGCTTATTCCCACTCTCTTCCCTTCCCCCAGGCCCCCTCTGCTCCCTTGTACCCTCTACAATCCTCTTCTACTCTTGGAGGACTGTGACTCTACTTTCCCTGAGTCTCTCTCCCCAAATTCCCCCCAGCTCTGACTTTCCCCCCACCATCCTTTTATCCCTCTCCCCTCTCTCTGTCCCTCCACCTTCTCTCCTACTGTCTGATTCCACCCTTATCACCATCTCCTGACCTGGCCCTGACCCAGGTGCTGGGGAGCCTGGCACTCACCCCACAGTCAGTGGCCACTGTGTACTCAAAGTGGAACACCAGGGACCAGATGATGCAGAAGAAGAAGCCAAACACGGGGAAAGTGATGACCCACCAGACCATGGCCGTGAAGCGGAGCCGGAACACGGTCCCATCGGGGTCCAAGGGCTGGGAGGCCGCAGAGAACATCCTGTAGGGAGTGGTGCCCAGGCAGGGCAAGGGACACAACTTGGGGCCTGGTGGGGTTACCTGGGCCTAGGAAAGTGGGGCCTTTTCCAGAGCTGGCTTTTCAGAGTATAGGGAAGAGCCAGAGTGTAAAGCGTAGGAAGGGCATAAAGGAAAAAGGAAAGCAGTGCAGAAGAGGAGGTACAGAGGGAGATGGGGCAGGAACAGCAGAGAGACAGGGTCAGCTCATAGGAATTCCTTTGGCACACTGGTCCTATAGGTTCACCTCTTGAAGAGTATGGAGAATAGAGGCTCCCAGTGGCCTGGATATGGGAGCTCTGATGGCCCACCTCATTCCCATGACCCTCATACCCACTCAGGAGAAGGGTCAGAGGTGGAAGGGTTATTATTCCCATTGCACAGAAGGGAAGACCAAGGCCCAGAACTATGCTAGGATCAAACATTAAGACTAAGGCCTCTTGCCACTTGATAGCTTAAGGCTCCAAGTCAAGGTTTACTTCAGGCCAAGTAACCTAGATAAAGGACCTTGGCTCAGGCTGACCCAAGCCTTCCCACTGACCCTGTCTGACCACATTCCTGCTCTTCACCCAAGTTAACTAGGAACAGTGGGAGGGCCCCATAACCTATTTCAATGGGACCACAGGCTACCAGCCATCCCACCCCCAGGCTCAGAATGATCCAAACCTCAGGCCAGCAGTACCCTGACCCCGAGATACCAGAGTCCCTCCGGAGGCCCAGACCTCTATCTCCTTCCTCTCTGAGAAGACCATGTCACCCGATCCAAGATTTTTGGGAACTGAGGGTCTTGGGAACCTTCTCCACTCAGGTTGAGTCTCCTGTGCTGGGCCAGACCCAGGAAGGACAGACCCAGACTGAGGCAGCTGGGCTTCTTCTGCTTCCTCTCCCTCTGGGCAGAGAACTCCCTCCCCCACCCCCACTGCGCCGACCACCATGACCCTTCACGCTGGGCTTCCTTCTGGAGGGCAGATTTGTATTAAAAGGCCTAGGACCAAATCTCCCCTGGGGACTCAGACCTCCCTCCATTAAGGGAACCCTAGTCTACTAGTCCAGCTCAGCACCAGGGAATCAGGGTGGGGGTAGGCGCACTAAGCAACACTCACACTGGGTGCTGAAGGATCCGGGGCTTGGGCTGAAGGCTCTAGCCAGACTGAGACTGCTCTAAGACTGGAGGGTCCCACCCCCAGTTCCTGAGGGCCTGCCTCCCGCCCACAGAGCCCGGATCTCCACGCCTTCCCCGGGCACACAGCCTTCCCACGACCAACAAGGCCATGTCATAAATCCCAGAACACTCTGCAAAGGTAAGAATGATAGTGGCCAAGGTTGGCCCACAGCAGATCCCTTTGCCAGCCATGGCGGTGGGGACCTTTCTGAGGGTTGGGTCCAGGCATGTAGGCAGGTTTCTGGGAAGGGAAAGGGAGAAAGCAGAATAGGATTTAGCCCCTTTCTGTTGGAGCAGGACTGAATATGTTTGTTGGGCCCCATCAGAGAGCTAGCTAATCTTAAACAGTAGATTCGCAGTCCAAAACAGATCTAGACAGGCCTGAATATGAGGTATCAGTGTCCAGCCTGTACCTGTGCAGAAACAGCTAGTGGCAGCTCAGGCTGCATTAACAGAGGTCTAACAGCCAGTAATAGGAATAGAACAGTCTTGATTTGGGCTATACTTCCCAGGCCATATGAAGTCCTATGCCCAGATCAGGGCCTAGGAGAGAACAGTGATCAACTGGGCCAAGTCCAGGGCACATGTCTTGTAAGCATTGCCTGAAGGAACTGGAGCTATGCTACCTGAGAAAAGTAAACTCAGGGGACCCTCCTCCCCCGCCATTACTGCCTTCCCATCTCTGCAGGGCTGGCTGGAAACCAGGTGGAAAAAGTAGCTCCAAGGGTCCCAAAGCAGAGCCAGAGCCAGGACAGAGATTCACCAGAAAGAGGGTGTATGCTCACTATAAGAGCTTGCTGGGCTTCCCTGGTGGCGCAGTGGTTGAGAGTCCGCCTGCCGATGCAGGGGACACGGGTTCGTGCCCCGGTCCGGGAAGATCCCACATGCCATGGAGCGGCTGGGCCCGTCAGCCTTGGCCTCTGAGCCTGCGCATCCGGAGCCTGTGCTCCGCAACGGGAGAGGCCACAACAGTGAGAGGCCCGCATACCGCAAAAAAAAAAGAAAGAAAGAGCTTGCTAATTGTTAGTTACTAAGTCTCCTCGGAATCAGCTGCCTGGGAAGGAAAGAAGCTCTCCATCACTGGGGATGTGCAAGCAGAGGCAATGTCATCTATTGGCAATTATAGACTAAGGCTACTTCTTTCATTCCTCAGTTGGCCATTCCTGGGATTCTCTGGGTGAAAAATTCAGAGTATATGTGAAAATTCCCAGGTGTATCCATCATAGTAGTCCCAGGGAGTAGGGACAAAATACCCCTGGGGTCACTAGGCCTAGTCTTGCCCCAGAGAGGCCAGGTACCCCTCCAGCAGCTACCTATGCCTTAGCTCCCTCTCTAGTATGTTGAGAATGGGTTATAAGTATGCTGAGGTTACTGATCCCATTATCATTTGGAGCCAGCCACGAGGACCAGAGCAAACAGCCTACTCCGTCTAACTCCATATGCCATACAAATATTATAATTCTCTGTATGGACTATGACTGCATTATATCCTGCCTTCCTTTTCCCAGGGCTGGTGTGTGTGTGTGTGTGTGTGTGTGTGTGTGTGTGTGTGTGTGTGTG
>NW_020837958.1:39144853-39179544 GCF_003676395.1 Aethalodelphis obliquidens
TGTGTGTGTGTGTGTGTGTGTGTGTGTGTGTGTGTGTGTGTGTGTGTCGGGGGGGGAGTCCTATCCATTTATTCAACAAATACTTTTTTTTTCCCTGGCCGCGCTGTGTGGCATGCGGGACCTTAGTTCCCCGACCAGGGATCAAACCCATGCCCCCTGCAGTGGAAGCACAAAGTCATAACCACTGGACCACCAGGGAAGTCCCTCAACAAATACTTTCTGATTCAGATGCAGTGCCCATCTTCAAGGAGCTCCCAGCCTAGTAGGGAAGAGAGACACAAATATAATGTGATAGAACCATATCAGAGAGAACACCTGGAACTATGGGCACCCAGAGGAGGGAGTGATTAAGCTTGCCCCATGGAGGCTGCAGAAAGCTTTTCGGAGGAGGAGACATATGAGAAGGGTTTTGCAGGATGAACAGGAGTTGGCCAGGGTAATAGAACATTTGATGCATTATCTAAGGTGAGAACTAGGTCAGGAGAGGCTGTTGGATGGATCCTTTCTGATCTTCCCCCTCTGATCACCTGGTCACCCCCTTTTCTTCCAGTCCTGTTCTTTCTGATAGCTCCCAGCCCTGAGTCTCACCAGGCTGGCTGCCCACAACTCAAGGCCCACATCTACCCACTGACAAATCAAGAAGAGGGAAAACTTGAAGTCATATGAACAAAAGAAGTGGGCCCCCATGCTTGCCAGCCAGATCCCACTCCTGGTTGTACCCCTTTTTCTCAAGCAAACGCTCTTTATAGGAAGGTGGAAGCTCAGCTGATTGGGGGCCTTCTGAGCTCTCTGTGAGGCTAGTTCAAGGGTCCATGTCCAGGCTCTGCCTCTTTCCCACCTAGAGACCCTTGGCTAACTTCCTCTCCTGCCCTGTCTTCCAACTTGACAATCTCCTTTTCCTCTTCCTCCTTCTGCTCCTCCCCTTTCACATTTCCCAAACCACTTTCCTATTTCCTCCACCTGGAGCGCTACACTAACACTGAGAAGGAGGAGGACAGGAATTAGCAACCCTGATAGACATGGGGAAACTGAGGCTCAGCCTCTGAAATTCAGGTAATATACAGAGTCAGTGGATGAACTAGCAGGATAACAAAGGTCCACACAGGTCTCACCCCATTTACACCCATAACATACAGAGAAAGAACTCTCACAACTTTCCTCCTGGCCCAGCACCCTATATCCCTGTCCAAGAGGGTGTATGGCCACCTATGGAACCTCAGAGGTCATGGGACCTACCCCAGAAAACACATGTACACACACATAATCAGGTCCCCAACCAGACAGACACAGATATAGTCTCTCTCACACACATAGCCCACTCAAAGCCATTATAGTCATGTCCCTCACAGTTAACACATGCACATATACATAATCACATTCCCGTAGGGACAGGCACAGCCCACAGTGCCCCACTAAAAAGCCCCAAATGCCCTCTAGCCCAGTTTTTTTCTCTGTCCCCCAGAAAACCCTGGGGCTGCTGAATCTGCCCCTCTATGAACTAAGGATTGGGTTCGGGGTTCTGGGGCTGCCCAACTTCAGGGACCCTGGCCCTCAATGACCTCCGTTGAAGGTGGAGGGAGACTATTCCTTGGGACCTCAATTTGCAGGCATCCCCCCAGCAGCCCAGTATGTTTGATGGCTAATCCTGTTACAACAGACTCAGGATCCAAAATAGATCTGATTGGGCCTGAACATGAGGTATCAGTGCCCCCCTCCACAAGCCCTACCCCACAGTGTGTGGCCGTAGTCTCCTTGAAGTGGAAGAGCAGGGACCAGAGGACGCAGAAGAGGAAGGCGACAAGTGGACAGCAGACCGTGACCAGGGCCACCAGGGTGAAGCGGAGCCGGACCAGGGTCCCATCCCGATCCAGTGGCAGTGGGACCTCGTACATCTTGTCAGACCTGGGGATGGAGTGGTGTGCTGTCAGGGCCCAAGGTAGTGAGGCTGGGACTCAGTGGTGAAGTTAGCCCTTGTGCTCAGTCCTCAGCTTAGCTATGCTATGGGGTGGAGAGTCTGAGAAGGAAGCCACCTAACCCCTAAACTTGGACAGCTACTGCCCTGGATGAGGAAGATGGACTGAGAATCCCATGAGAACATTCACCCTCAATTTCAGAGGAAAGACAATGAACCAAATCTGTGCTAAGATGAAGACGGAATAGATAGAGAAAACTTCTTCTCATCCCTAGGCCTGGCTTGACAGGCCTAGTACTACAGGAGCCGGTTGAACTAGTCTCTCTTGTTTCAGGAAGCAATCCTAAAACCTCCCAGTGAACAGAATGGCCCATCTCCTCCCCCAGGCCTTGGAACCTCCATGTTTCAGGGCCTCCTATCAGCTCTCACTGCTTCACCCACCGGCCCGGGGTGCTTCTGCACCTTCAATCCCTTCCCAGCTCTGTGTGCTCTGTGTGCCTGCACCGCAGTCCACAGCAGCAAGGACTCCATGGAAGCCAGCAGAACCTCAACCCCCTGCCTGTCCCCACCCGCTGCCTCACGTGCTCTGAGGGTGAAAGGCTTTGCAGAATCAGGCCTGGTGCTAGCCTGGGCTTGCTGTTTGCTAGAGAGAGCTGCCTGGTCAGCTTCTGGAGGCTTCCCAGTGCCGAGGGGCCTGTCCGCTCCCCTCTGGAGACTAGGTAAGGGCTCCTGAGGACTGGGCTCCTCCCCACTGCACTCCCCCACTCAGATGAGGATATGAGGTCATGCACTATACTACTAGCCAAGTATATACCAGCAATCCTAGCCTGGACCCCCTCAGTGTATAGAAGGAGAAGTTGAGGCCAAGAGAGGGGCAGGACCCTGCTCAGGGTCACATAGTAAATAGAAGGAAGAGCCAGCAGTGGGCAGATGTGGGGCTCACAGTGTCACAAACTGCAGCTCTCACCTTCCTTGACCCTTTGCTCTCTGGGCCAGAGCTCTGGGCAGAGAGGTCAGGTTACGTCAGGTTAGGAGGGAAAAGTGAAGGGGTACCTGTCCATAGGAGGAAAAAAACTAAAAAACCAAATCTTATATAAATGAGTCAGTCAGCCCCGTTCCCATTTTAAAGACAGAGGAACCAAGACATAGAGAGAGGAAGGTCTTTCCTCAAAGCCATATGCTGAACCTGAGGGAAAGCCATCCTCAGAATTTAGGCTTCTAGTTGCCAAACTAGGGCTGGCTCTGGATACATAAAGAACCTGCCCTTCTGGACTCCAGGACCTTGCCTGGAGATCAAGTCCTAGCTCTTCCTGGCCCCGCCCTCAGGACGCTCTCCTAGTCCCGCCCTCAGGAAGAACCCTGACCTCCAGGAGGCTGGCCTCATGGCATCTGGAACAAGCCAGGTGGATATGCCTCTCAACCATCTTCCTCCACCCACCTCTCTGCCAGGCTCCATCAGGCAGCCTGCCCCAACTGCTCAACCTCCTTCCTCCTTCTGCGGGCCGGGGGTTTCCCAGGAGCGGTGGAAGTGGCTCTGGTGGCCCTCCCAAACCAAGCACATTCCTACAGTCCTTGGATCATCCCCAAAGACCTTCCCCACCCAGCCCAAACCCAGATTCTGTGGTTGCCATGGTACTAGTCCCCCCTTCCAACATCCCTTCCTGAAGCCAGCTGCTCTGGATCCCTCAGGAATCACTGGGACCCCCAAACCAAAGACCAGATCCTCAGGGAATGACTAGGCAGTGCCCAAGGCAGGGGTTGATAAGGTTTGAGGAACAGTCTGTTCCACTTGTTGGAGGTATGCCTAACCTCCCTTTTAGCTGTGTGACCTTGGGCAAGTCACCTAACCACTCTGGGCCTGTTTTCACAGTTGTACAACATGGGGATCTTGTGGTTTGGATAACTAATAAGGCCATACCAACTAGGTCATTCTACTCTCCCAGGCTTCAGGACAGGGAGCTCACTACCTGAAGGGCAGCTGTCCAGCCCCAGTCAACTCTAACTTCCACACAGGTACCACTTAACTGAAAACTGCTTTCTTAGGAGTATCCCTACCTTATTTCCAAAGATCCTCAAAGATCTTCTCAGCCTCCAGTCCAAATCCACACTTACTGGGTGCCTTCTGAGTACTAGGCACCCTGCTTAGCACTAGATATACATTGTTTCTTTTAATTCTCACTACAACTCTATGAGGTAGGCGCTAGCTATAGCCTGTATATTTCCATTTTACAGAAGAGGCAAGTGAGGCTCAGGGAGGTTAACATTTGCTCAGGGTCACAGGCTAATAGCTGGCAGAGTTGGGATTTGAAACTAATCTAAAGGGTTGCAGGTCCCCGGCACCTCTCTCCTGGGGCACCTAAGGAAGAATCTGGACTAGGAGTGCCGGCGGGGTGAAGAAGGGAGAGCTCACTCTGGAACATCGGGCCCCTGTCAGGGAGCAGAGGGGAAAGGGGTCAGCTACCCCAGCGGGCACAGCAGCAGGTCCTGGACAGACACCAGGATCCCCACAGCCCGGGGCCGGGCCCCGCGGAGGCCAGACCGCGTGGCCGAGCTCCCCCAAGTGGGGCTGCCCGGCAGTCCAGCACACCCATCTCCATACTCACCCAGGCCGTGGCGGCGAGGAGGCCGCGCCGGCGCAGTCCGAGAGCAGGGAGCACCCGGGGGAAGCCCAGGCCGGGCCCGGGGGGCGAGCGGTGGGGGGCGGGTCGGAGCGGGAACGGCGGGGGCGGGGCCGGCGCGCTTGGGGCGGAACTTGGGAAGGAAACAGCACCCAGATCCTCTGCTGGCCCCTCCCCGCTTCTGCGGCCCGGGACCCCGGGCTGTCCCCCTTAATCTGGCGTCCCCTCATGCCATGCCGATCCAGCACTGGTCAGCTCCACTAATTCCAGCTGCATGGGGGCAGCCGGAAGAGCACTGGACACCTGGGTCTGACACGTTGGATCAGCCACCTTGTCACTTACCTCTCGGCTGCGTTCCATCACCTGTTGAAAGAACATAAAATTAATTCAACAGGACCTCGAATTTTCTCATTTCCTGACCCCAGTCTCTACCCACCTCCCACCCCAACCTAGACGAAATTATCCAGTTTCGCACTTCTTAAACATTAAACCAGTTTGGCCCCAGCCTCGGCGCCCCTTCCCCAAACTTTGCTCCCCAGAGCCCAATCGGGGCATTTCAGCAAAGGGCAGAGTGCCTCACAGGGAACGAGATCCCGTGGGGCTCACCGGAGAAACTCTGGGCCACAGCTATTCCCACCTTTGATCAGGAGAGGGCGCCCTGTCTCCCCTGTCGAAATGCAGAGAGCGGATCTCCTGCCCCCCAACCCCACCCTAGTCCTGGTCCCTCTTCACCATGAGAGGGCTGATCCCCAGAAACCAGCCCCCAGCCAGGGTTCCTTCCCCACCCTGACTGACCCCCTAAAGGAATCTGAGGGGGACTCTTGGCTACCTTTGTAAAGACCATCCTACCTCAACCGGGAAAAAGAAGGAAGGGACCAGTAATCCCTCCTACAGTTACAATGTGGGATTGTCAGAGCACCTGCAGCAGGTGGAGGACATCTGACCTAGACACCGTTACCATCACATTTTTCCCGTTTAAATCCCCACAGTAATAATTAGCACATTTTGAGCACCCCCGGTGTCCCAGGCACTTTTCTACTTTTTTATGTTATCCCATTTAATCCTGATAAAAGCCCTATGAGGTAGATACTATTAATATCTCCATTTCACCAATGGAAAACAGAGAAGATGAGTTACCTACTCACACAGCTAGTAAGTGTCAGAAGCCAGGATTCGAGTCTGGCACCTGAGGTCATTCCCTTAATCACTATATACTGTTAATTCGGGGAAACAAAGGCCCAAATTTGATTAACTTGCCAGAACCCTTTTGCATGCATCCACTCTTGTTCATTTACTCAGCCTAGGCCCCCTCTGTGACAGGCCCTGGGTTGGGCAATGGTGGGGGACCCAGAGATATCGTGCTCACTCCTGGGGGTCCAAGTCTACAGGGAAGGTGTCTTATTCTAAAAAAAATAGTTTTCTTGACTTGAATTCTGCCACCCCTCCCCACCCCACCCCGGCCTTTAAAGTCCCAGGGCAAATGAACAATTAGTAAAACTAATTGTTACTGAAAGAACCACTCCCATTTAGTTTTGATAACTGGATTTAGGTTTTCTTCCTTGGGGCTTCACGTGATGCTCTTTGTCTAGCTCCAACCCACACATGCCTGCTCCTGGCCCCTGTTGCCAGTCTTAACCCCTTGTCTGTTCCTTTGGCTCTAAGTACCATTCCCTGAGGCTGGGTCTCTTCTCCCTGCCTCTAGACTACCCCCCAGTGCCTGAAACTTGAGGTGCTCTAACTGGCCTTTAGTTCTCTGGTGATTTGGGCACTTCCCCACCATACAGTCCTCAGTCTGTTTCCTCATCTGTAAAATGGTTTTAGGAATATCCACATTATAGTGTTGTTGTGAGAATTAGATGAGGTAATAGAGCAGTGTGCCAGGTTGATGACAGCTAGATGTGTCAGCAACAGTCTGAATTTGTCCTGATTGAGCCTTTTCCGAACTGTCTGACCTCAGCTGTCACTGACCCTCTCTGAATCTGTTTCCTCCACTGTCAGTTTGAAAGACTATCACCTACTTGATTTATATGAGGAAAAGTGGAAGAAAAAGATGAGTTCTTACTATGTGCCAGGGACTATATATGCATTCTCTTATTTGATCCTCTTAATAATCTGATGAGGTAGGTTTGATGAAAGCCATTTTACAGATTAAAAAATTGAACAAGCATCTAAGCATCTAGGCTCGACCTTATTCAGGACGCTCTCAGTGTTTGCTGAACTGGCATTTGTCCATTGTCCAAGTAGCTGCTGCTGCTGTTGAAGCCTTTCAGTGTCTCCTCCCTCCTGGTTGGTTTGCCTGGTGCCTGGACATATCCCAGAGAGGCCTGTGCCTGAAACAGCACCACTATCTTCAAGCTTTAGCCATGATCACTGCTCCACTCCCCTTTCCACATACACATACCAGATATCCCAAGCTCACTGAGCATTTGTTTTCAGGGATGTTCCAGCCCCCAGGAGCATAGGGCGGTGTAGAGGTGGGGGGCAGAAGAGGGGAAGTGAAGGTGGGATATAGTTGTCAAGGAAAGCTTCCTGTAGGAGATCTCCTTCACTCCTTCACTGCCCTCCTATCTCTCCATCATTCTCCCCATTAGCCACATTGGCTCTTCTTACCACACAGATCTGATCATGTCCCGCCCTTGTGCCTTGTGGCAAAATAGTAAATTTTCATGGCTTTCAGCATCAAGGGCAAATTCCTTAGTGTGATGTTCAGTATCCTTCATAACGTGGCCATCCTCTACTCCAGCAACCACTTGTTTTACATTCTAACTACACTCACCTCTTTCATGGAGCCTTTTTTAACTTCCTCCTTATCTCTTCCTACCCCCCATGATCTGCCCACCTCCCCACTCCTCAGGCAGCCTTGGATGGCCTTCCATCACACCCTATGAGGGCTCTAACCACAATGAAGCAAAATAATCTGTTGCCTGTTTCCCCGACCCTCCTGGCAGCTCATTTAAGGACAGAACCTCCACCTGTTCCGTTTATTTCTGAATCTCTCAGCTTAGCCCAGGCATGGGCATACAGTAAGAGTCCAGAAAATATTTGCTAGATTGATTTAATTGAACTGGATTTTGAAGGATGGGTAGGATTTAGATATATCAAGAAGAGATTTAGGAACTGCAAGAAAGGCCTTTGAAGAATGACTGCTGGGAATAGAGGGTGGAGGCAGAGGGTGCATGGCTCGGGGTGGGGGTGGGAGGTAGGTAAAGTGACAGAGACAGAAACAGTGCTAAAAGCATCCAATTTCAGGCCAAACGCTGCCCTGCCTCCTAGGCAGCCTTAGGAAAGTCTTCCTGGGTTGAGGAGGAGTGTTCTTTTTTTCTTCCCAGAGATCTTTCTCATGGCAGACACATCCTTCTTGGATGGCTTTAAACTATTTACCCTAGGCTCACCCATCTTGCTCCAGCTCCATTCTGCCTCAAATAGTAATTACATCTTCATTGTTCTATAGAACATTCTTTAGCTTCCCTATCACTTCTTTTTTATAAAAAATTATTTATTTTTGGCCGTGTTGGGTCTTCGTTGCTGAGAGCGGGCTTTCTCTAGTTGCAGCGAGCGTTGCGATGCGCGGGCTTCACATTGCAGTGGTTTCTCTTATTGCGGAGCACGGGCTCTAGGTGCGCGGGCTTCACTTCAGTAGTTGTGGCTCACGGGCTCTAGAGCGCAGGCTCGGTAGTGGTGGCACACGGGCTTAGTTGCTCCGTGGCACGTGGGATCTTCCCAGACCAGGGCTCGAACCCGTGTCCCCTGCATTGGCAGGTGGATTCTTAACTACTGTGCCACCAGTAAAGCCCCTCCCCTATCACTTCTAGGATGAAGTCCCAGTTTGCACCCATGGATACACTGAGCTCTTTCCTGGTCCCACATCTCTGTTCTCCCTGTTCATCTGGCATGGAATGCATCTTTTCCTTGTCTCAGCAAACTCTACCCTTCCTATAAAGGTATAGATTAGCATGACACTTTAGTGAGTTAGGCATGCATGCAGTAATTTCTAGGGCTATCACTAAAATAATAGAAAAAGAATTTAATTTCCAAACTGATGCAGGAATAAAAATGAAGTAATCCAAAAGAATGCAAGAAAGGAGATTTAAATGGCCAATAAGCACGTGAAAAGATGGTCAACATCATTAGTCACCGGGGAAACGTATAAAAAAAACCACAGTGAGATGCCACTTCACACCACCTAGCATGGCTATAATTTAAAAAGAAAGAAAAAAGAAAATAACAAGTGTTGGCAAAGATGTGGCTGGCAGGAATGTAAAATGGTACAGCCAGTTTGGAAAACAGTTTGGCAGCTCCTCAAGAAGCTAAATATAGAGTTACTATATGACCCTGCAAATCCACTCCTAGGTATAAACACAAGAGAATTGAAAACACATGTCCACAAAAAACTTTTACATGAATGTCCATAGCAGTACTATTCATAGTAGAATAATGGAATAATCATTATTCATGATGAAACAACTCAAATGCCATCCAACTCATGACTGTATAAACAAAATATGGTATATTCATAAAATGGAATATTATTCTCCTATAAAAATGGGTGAAACTTTGAAACATCATGATAAGTGAAAGAAGTCAGACACAAAGGCCACGTATTTTATGATTCCATTTATATGAAGTGTCCAGAGTAGGCAAATCCATTGAGACAGAAAGTGTACTAGTAAATTGCCAGGAGCTGGGGGGAAGGGGGAGATGGGGAATGATTGCTAATGGGCCTGGGGTTTCTTCTGGGATTATGAAAATGTTCTGGAATTATATAGTGGTGGTAGTTGCACAACCTTGTGAATATACTAAAAACCTCTGAATTGTACACTTCAAATGGGTGAATGTTATATTATGCAAATTATATCTCAATTTTTAAAAAAAAATCTGGCAAAGAGCTTGGCCTCAGTAAATGGCAGTTATTTTTACCAAAAAAAAAATTTTTTTTTAAAAAGCACAGAAACAGAACATCTGGGGCAAACAGAAAGTCTAAAATGTTAGATAAAATCCTAAATATACCAGTAAATTCGTTAAATGCAATTGACTAAATGCTCTAGTTAAAAGTCAGATATTCACACAAGATTTATATAAATCTAATTATATGTCATTTATAAACATCACCCTTCCTTATCAAGTTATAGGAAAAGAAGGAAATCAACATTGACTGCATGCTTACCATGTACCAAACAGGGGCCCAGTCCTTTGCAAATTTCATGATCTTATTTGACCTTCACAAGCACCTTATGAAACAGAAATTATTGTGCCCACTTTATAGACAATGAAACTGGTGCACAGAACAATTAAATAATTTGTGCAAGGTCTAAAAAGTAGTAGATCTAGGACTTGAACTTAGATCTGTTTGAATCTAACTCTGCTGCTCTTTCCAATGTACCATATAAGAAATTTAGAATCATCTCTCTGGAAGGAAGTCTCGTGTTCTTTTATAATTCTGCAGTCCTTACAGGTCTCTATCCTCCCTGGGCATCAATCCTTCAGAGCTGCATAGAGTGAGTTCTCAGGGCATGTGTGAGAGAGACTGGAAGCTTCCAGGACAGAAATGGACTTTGCTTAGCTCTGTCTCTCTTGGCCACGGCAGAGTGTTGAGCGGTGGACATCTCTGGGCTCCTAATGCCCAGGACAGAGCTTGGCTCAGCAAGCTTTTGAGAACATGCACCAAATTCCTTGGCTTTAGAGGAGAAGAAGGCAGATGATGACAATCAAAAGGGGTATTATGAGAATTAGGCAGAGTAAGACTATGTGGGCCTAGGAAGCCCTGGTCCACAAAGAAGTCCTTCCTGGGGCAGAAGTCCCTGGGAATGATGAGCTTGTAGGCCACATGCCTGCCAGAGTACCTAACAAGAGGTCCTTCTACTTAGAAATCACCATGATCACAGGAAATTCCTCCCTGGAGCACTCCTTGTCCAGTGTCTCTCCCTCCAGTCTTCCAATAAGTATACACTACTTAAGGGACCCAACTCCTGCACACCTGCTAGTACTCTGGACTAAATACACTCACTCACACAAGACATATCTCTGAGCTCCTTTTCTGTGTCAGAATCCATGTCTTAGAATATTTAGAATGGGAATTCCTTAACATTTTTAAAGAATACAAATAATATCTATCATTTATTGAGGGTACCTGTGTACCAGTTACCATATGCCTCAGCTCATTTAATTCTCACAACTCTGTGAGGCAAGTACAATTATTACCCCCATTTTACAGACAAGGAAACTGAGTTTCAGAGGGGTTAAGAAATTTGCCCAAAGTTCATACAGTTAATACATGGTTGGGCTCAGATTTAAACCCAGGGTTCTCTGACTCAAAAGTCCCATACTTCTTTTCTATTTAAGAAAATAATTCTCTCATTCATGCATCAAACATTTAATGCACACCTATGCTGTGTGGCTGGCCTTAGGGACATCAGAATAAATAAGCAGAGGAGAGCCTTAAACAGAGCTGGGTTTGAGGATTGGAAGGTGAGAAATCAAAGGTTCAGGAGGGCAGTGAGGAAGCTACTGTAACTCTCCAGGGAGACCTAATGACTTTCTGATGCTGAATATAGGCAAGGGAGGGTGGAGGGAAAGGAGTGATGTTTGGATGGAGTAGTTGGGGAAAGGTGTCTGGAGTCAGATGTTTAGCTTTCCTATTTGACCATCCACATATTTATTTTTTTCTTTCTTCAAGCACCTACTGAACATCTACAATGCACTAGGTTTCTTCCATCCATTATCTTATTTTACCTTTACTACCAGATCACTGCATTTTTTTTTTTTTTAACATCTTTATTGGAGTATAACTGCTTTACAATGGTGTGTTCACTTTTTGACTAAGTAACTCTAATCCCTTGCCACCACTGAAAACCCAGAGTGATTTAAGTTTATCCATGTTTTGGGCAGGGCCCATTTCAATTTTGTAGATATGTCCCAGGAGGAGGGGATGGTGGAGCGGTAATCCTAATAGGTTTTGCTTTCTGAACACAGTCCCTGCTATTTTGTGTGGGACCCACAGTCACTAGATCTAGTTTCTAGAACATGCTCAACCCACCCCCTTGAGATATCAGGCTTCTGCTCCGGGCTAGGCCTTGAGGGAAAGGAACACCAACTTGAAAATGAAGCTCTGGCCTTCAAGAGCCCGGCACCAGAAGATAGGAAAGTAAATAACAGAATACAAAGTAACAAGGCTGTAACAGAGGCCTGCCCAAGCATTACTCCAACTAGCTGTGAGAGATCCCAGAGAAGCGGGAACATTTCAACTAGACTTTAAGAATAAGTAGGGGTTCCTAAAGTGCAGGTGGGAAAGAAGTTCCGAGAATTGTCATTTGTACCAAACTCTAAGCTGAACCATTCCCTTAAGGCACCTCTAATGTTCCTAACGTCCATTCTAGGGATTCAGAGAGGGAAAGGTTGTGTTGGGGTTGGCATGGGTCAGGAGACAAGGAGGCCAGGTTTGCGGGCCTCGGAGCAGCTGCAGGTGAGCTACGCAGATAGACCTCCTAGGAGGTCCCTCCAGCTCCGCACGTGGTCTGGCCAGGAAGTAAGGGCAAGACAACGGGGGAGCTTTCCCGTCACAGCCCGAGGACTGGGGAAAAGTAAGGGGAAAAGAATAGTTACCATGCCATCCTGGAGCCTTCACTCTGATTGGCCCGAGCATCAGCAACCCGAGTCTCTCCGCTCCAAAGAAGGGGGCGGAGCCTCAGCATAGCGTCATCACTCTTCTCCCCTCCCCCCGCCCGATGTAGCCACTCACCAGCCTACCTCTAGGGGCCCTTGTGACGTCACGACTCCCTCCCAGCCAACCGCGGCGGCGAGGGGCCGTACTTCATGTCCCTCCCACTGCCCCTCCCGCTTCCTCCCCCTAATTCCTTCCGTCCCTCCTCTTCCCCCTCTCCAGTCTCCCAAAGACAGCCCTCACGTTCGGTTTCAAAAGACTCTAGGTCCAATGCATAACAGGGTGGGCCTAGAGTGGCGGCGGTATCTGCCAATGAGCAGACAGCGAGGGCGGAGCGCCCGCAGCGAGCCTCTGACGGCAGGCGGCGTGTGACGCAGTCGGGCCCTCTGCGCGCTGCGCCCGAAGCGGCGGTCGGTAGCGGAGGTGGTGGCGGCGGCGACGGTTTTGTGGCGGCCGCGCGCTGCTCTCTGAGCGGCGGGTGGCAGACGGGCCTAGGCCCTCACTCCTGACACTTCCCGTCCCCCACCGCATCGCGGTAAGTCGGGAGCCGGGGTGGTGGCGGCCGGGGACCGGCAGGCTCCACCTCCTCTCAGGGCGGGCGGGTTCGCGGGGAGTCCCAGGCCCTCTCCGCGCCCGAGTCTCGAGCCGGGGCGCGCACCTTCTGCCCTGAGGGAGGGGGCGGGGCCCGCGACCCTGCGGCCCCGAGGCCCAGCTTTTCGGGCTCCGGGAAGGAGTCGCTATCGGTGGGATCTGGGCCCTGGGGTCTCGCGTTGCAGCCTACGTTGAGGGGCGTCCCTTTAGCTGGTTGTACTCATTCATTTGCCGGGCGGTGGTTAGGTGGGCCGGCCCTTTGCTGGGGCAGCGCCTTGAGACCCTGAGTACGGTTTTCCCAGCACTTCTCTGACCATCGTGCGGGATGGACTTTATGTGCCTTGGCTTCTCCAAGGGGAAATTTGCAGCCCCAGGGGAGTGTGAGTGCGTCGGGAGTTTGTTACCTTTTTAAAACAGTATCTGAGAATTAAGGTCGGTTTAATGGAGTGAAAGCTTATTTTCTGTTCTCCCACGTGTTCCACGTAAAGCTAGACGAGGTGAGGTTTTTGAATTACTATCGCCATAAGGACCTTAGAAATTAAGCCAATCCCCCTACTCTACGTTAAATGCAAGTTCTATAGGTGGAGAAACCGAGGCCTAGAGAAGAAACAGGATTAGCCAATGCTACATCTGACTCAGTGTAGAAATTTTTCTACTACACTGCCCGCCCTGGGTGTTCCAGCCTCCCATTACTGAGGATTCCCTTTGGAAGACTGGAGGGGTTAAGGTAGGGACATGGATAGTTAGGAGCAGACCTAGTCTTCAATAGCGTTTCCGATTTAGTTACTACCAGCTCTGTTCGTGGTCAGGCAGACGCTTCATTAGTTCACCTAGACTATGAGAACTAAACTTACAAGTTGGTTAAAGAATGTTAGTTATGTTATGTATTGGAAATGAATCGGTAAAACTACATGTCATTGGCTAGTTTCCTGTCCCAGGTCTGAAATTTTTATTTGTGACAGCTGCTGGGGACTCAGAAGAAAGAGTCCAGTTAATGAACTACAGCAATATTGCAATAGAAAACCAGAAATATGGACAAGATTTAGAAAGGTACACAGCAGTCATTTTGTATTTCTTGTACCTCGGAACTCATAGCGCCTCTCTTACTGAATTCGAAAATTGTAGTAGAATGAAATGAGAAGATTAAACTATTTTGGGAGAAGAAGCTAACTGGAAGAAAGAAAGAAAAGAGCAGTGATCATCCCCTGTGACAGTCTTATAAATTCAGAAGGAAACACTTGTTGACTGAGTGAGTGACAGACGGTGTGTTTGGAACTTGATCGAAGAAGTTAGGATATTTAAAAAACAAACCAGAAGTTGGACAGGAAGGAGGTACTGGGAAATAATTTGATAAGGTTATTTTTTGACTCTTCATTGAGATTTGATGAAGGCCACTTTGGTCTGTTCACATAAGTCAGATTGTCACTTTCCTCTTGTTTAGATGACGAAGCAAAAACTGAAAAATGTATGTAAGAGCAGAAGAGAACCGTAGTCTTAATACTAAGAGGTGAACAGGGTATGTTTTCTGTGACATGTTCTCTTCTGGGAAGCCTTTCCTGGCGTTCTTTCCCCTGCAAGCTTCCATAACACTTATTTGATACTTCTATTTATAGCACAAATCATTTTGTATTTTAGCTGTGTCTTTTTATTAGACTGGTAAAAAAATTTTTGACTTTGTATTCAGTTTGCTTAGCACAGAGTAGGCCCGCAGTAAGTGTGCTTGCCTGAATGGATAAACAGATATGGAGGAGTTAAGCCTAAAAATAGTCTATGAAGAGGCTGGGTATTTGTGTACTCCTGAAATACGGGGCCCAGATAAGAGGACCCATACCATTCGTGTGATACACGGTACTTTGGTACCTGACTTTATTCATGTCCACTTGCTCCTGGATAACTAAGAACAAGCACAACTTTTAGGGAACCAAGTTCATAGCTTGGAAAAAATCAGTAGTATTACTTTATTGTGATTTTTTATAGTAGCAATTAACCTTAGGAAGAAAGGGGTAGTAGTACTGATATTTAATTTCCAGTAAATAAAGAGCACATCTGCAATTATGCAATTTGTCCAAAGTTTAGGAGATTAAGAAATTTAGAGATTTACCAGTAGGTATTAGAGACAAAGTATGTAAACAGCGTTTCTTAAGAACTTGGTGCATTCTGTGTGTTTGGAATTGAACCTAAGTATTTGGCATTTGTGTATTGTAGTATTTTACCCATAAGGTACTCATAACACCCCCTCCCTAAGTTGTAACAACCAAGAATGTCTCCAAACATTGTCACATGTTACCTGGGAGGCAAAACTGCCCCTGAGTGAGACCACTGCTCTAGAGAAAACGTTCCCAGTATTTCAGTAAAAAAAATCTTACCTTTATCATGTCTGGTCTATGCTTGTGGAGTCCGCTAATAAGTTGCATCTGGTTGAAACTGTTCTCGAAAACCCTTAAATTGTCAGAATCTGGTATGGGAAGCTGAAAAGCTAAGAGTCCTAGAGTCACTTTCTTTAGTTTCTCCTTTCATTTCTGTGGTAACCTCCCTTCCTCTGAGATAGGAGAAATCAAAGTCCTGTTTGAAAGGAGATAGGTTGTTGGGTAAATAGAGCAATATTTATTTGTTTTTGTGGAAGAGGGCAAAAAAGAGCTTGTAGTTGAATTGATACAATTAAATGTGATGCTCTGTGATTCCATTCTCTTTCCATTTCACTGATACACGACCTGCCACATGAATCGGAGGTCTTGTCCCATTGTACTGACTCTGAGAATTTAATAAACACTGAGAATTATTTGCCACATTTTAAGAGTTTGTACTTAATTCAGTGTACTGCGAAACAATTGTAATTTTTTAGTAGAGAAATAAAAATGATTTCTTAAAGTATAGGTCTAATTAGCTAAGTCTGGTACTAAGAGTTAGTTTAAGCTGGGAGGTAGTAGGGTAAATTGGAAGGTGTGAAACTGGAGTCAGACGATTAGAAGGAGGCTCTAGCAATGGTCTAGCAGTTCTCAAAGTTTGAGGTCTTGGGACTCCTTTATGCTTCTAAGAATTATTGCGGACTCTGAACAGCTAGAAACTGAAACTAATATTTAAAAGATTTATTGATTTAAAAAATACTCTTACGAAAAGTTACTAAAAAATTTAGTGACAACAGTGGCATTGTTTTACATTTTTGCAAATCTTTTTAATGTCTGGCTTAATAGAAGATCACTGAATTTGCAGATCTTTTGCATTCAGATGGTCGGTATGTTGTTTTAGTTGAAGTATGTGAAGAAATCCAGCCTTATACAGATATATAGTATTTGGAAAAAGTGTTCTAATGACCTCTTCAAATAATTGTAGATTTCTCCTTTGACAGTACACTCAAACCTTCTTAAAGGTTTGTTGCAACATGGAATCTGAAACCATATCATTGAACTTTTGTACAATGTTACATTAAAATTCATTGGTCTGTCTTGCACTTTGAATGGGTGTTTGTTTACCTGTGCATGATTTTATGACATTATATATTGGTCATTAGGAATCATTGGTGCACTGAGTTACGCAGCTCTTCCAAATGTTGACAAATTTACAGTTGCTAATATTTCCACCCATTTCATCAGATAAATCTTTTAAGAATTGGGAAGTTGACAAGCTCATAGTGGTGTACACAAGTTTTCAATATTCCAATTTTCTCTTCAAATCTAAGTAACCATAGTTTGTCATTTATTCTTTGAAATAAAAATGGTGTTCCATTAAAAAAAAGTTGGTTCAGCTTTCTACTCAAAAGTAATCACCCAAGTGTTTTTCCTTGGGACAGCCATTGTATTTCAATATGTAGAAGTGCTTTTGAGTACTTCCCACTTCGTCCCCCCAAATAATCACACAGTATTGAAAAGATGTGTACTGAAATGTCAAGCGTTAATACAATCCATAATTTTTACTGCTCCATCAAGGACATTTAAGTGAAAGTGGATTTTTTTTTTTTTTTGCGGTATGCGGGCCTCTCACTGTTGTGGCCTCTCCCGTTGCTCCGTGGCCTCTCCCGTTGCGGAGCACAGGCTCCGGATGCGCAGGCTCAGCGGCCATGACTCATGGGCCCAGCCGCTCCGCGGCATGTGGGATCTTCCCGAACCGGGGCACGAACCCGTGTCCCCTGCATCGGCAGGTGGACTCTCAACCACTGCGCCACCAGGGAAGCCCGAAAGTGGAGTTTTGTGTGTGCTATAAGTGGGTGGCAGTGAAGAATCCAGTGAGTATACAGTTTGGGGCCGTTGTCTTGTTTCATGCTCAGGTTCTAGGTGTAGAGGTCAGCACAGTTTTTTTTAAAAAGGCAAATAATATCTTAGGATTGTTATGAAAATGGTTTTGACTTCTTGGGCCCCCGAACAAGGTCTTGGGGACTTCTAGGAGCCTTTGGACCACAGTTTGAGAACCACTAATCTAGGGCAATGATTTTTCACACTGGTTCATACAGCTGTAAGCTTCTTTGAAAGGGTCAGCTGATGGGGTTCTACTGTGCCCCCACCCCTCTTTACTTCAGCCAGGGCAGCTTTTGTGCTTATGTCTGTTTTATGGAGTGGGTTCCATAGCTAACTATTTGAAAACCACTGATCAAGGGAAGAATAATCGAATGCCTGAATTAATCTGTTCAGGAAGGGAACAGTTCATCCTCCTTGAATACGTGTTGGAGTCACTCATCATCACACCTTTGTTTAAACCTCCATGTGCTTCTTTTACACAAAGATTACTAGTATCTGCCCCCCGAACCCTTCTTGCTGGAATAAGCTTCTTAAGAAATAGGCAAATGGTTTTGTAAATTAAAAAGGTGAGTAGTTGGGAATGAGGCTAGAGATGTGAAAGGAGCAGAAGTGAATGAATGATCCAGAGTGACTCGGTATATTGTGTGGGGAGGTAATTGTTTTCATTGTTTGCAGTGGTGCTTTACAGTTGTGTTAAGTGGTCAGTAGATGACACTGAAGTATTGGGAAATAAGTCATATTATGTATGGAGTTCTAGCTAGGCATTGATCAATCAAGGTTTAGAGTGGGGGGAAATTATTACATTTTTCTAATTAAAAATATTGTAAAACTAAACACAAACCTGCTTTTGAGGAACTCTAGTTTGAGACAACTTTGTCCTCCTAACAGTTCTTTGGTGTAGGCTGTATAATCCCTATTGTTCAGATGTATCAACAGAAATTGAGATCTGAGGTTGAATATCATGACTTAACTACAATTACACAGTAGCAAGTAGCAGCGGTTTTTTATTCCTCTTTTACCTTTTTATTTTGAATTAATTTTAGATTTACAGAGAACTGCAAACATACTAAGTGGCAGAGAGTTTTTAATATAGATTTGTCTCTAAAGCTAATGTATTCTTCACTACTTCAGTTTGTAAAATGAGTGTTATGTTAAGGGGATGAAAAAATGCTACTCAGCACTATGAGGAAGGAGCTGTATTAGACACTGTGGATTATTTCAAGTTAATTTTACACACGAATGGGAGAAATGAAGCAAAATCAAGATGCTTTTTACCAGGGCAGCAAACAACTCATATACTCAAGTGGCAGGTATAACAGCAAATATATTGCATAACTAAAAACAGCTGGGAGGCATTAGTTTATGTAATAGGGGTTGGAAAGGGGGAGGGGGAGGGGAAGTATTTTTATACTGATAAGAGTCTGAAGGGTCTAATCTGGGACAGTCATGTGAAGCAGGTGAGGCTTGAGCAGCAATTTTTAGAAAGAAAAGGGAACATAGTATTTAGAGAGAAGAATGAATGTTCTAACAAGGGGAATGGCTTGATCTGGGGATTAATCATAGGAAGGATACTGTAAAACAAGTGGATAGTTTTGCTGGGCTATATTATTAGGTGATTAAGATTAGGCCAATCTCTTTTACCTGGAATTCTCCCCAACTCCCATCCCTCCTCTCTCATCCAAGGCAAAAATTAGTATTTTTCTATTCAGTTTATCTGTGATGATAATTCCTGTCTTTTTAATTACTTTTGTGAAGATTAGATGAGAGACTATATGAAAAAGTACTTTGTAAGCTGGAAAGTACTATACTAGTCCATTTGTCTAACAGATATTTAGTGTTTTTGCTCTTTACTGAGTTTGATACAAAGGAACTCAGTGAAGTGGAAAGAAAAAATTACTTCCCATTTGTGTGACTTTCTGTTGTCAGAGAGCAGCAAGCTTGCTTAGTCATTCAGATAGCACTTAAAGTTGGCAGTTGACTGGGTGTTACCATGTTTCAGGGTCTGTCCACCACTTTTCTGGAAGAAAACAGTTTTGTCATTGTGCCCAGAGTTCACAAAGCTCACGAAAATTGGACATCAGTTTATTGAGCTTTAGTTGGGACGGTGGGAGAATACTGGACTACTGTTAACCTGTCATTAAGGCTACCTCTTTCTTATATCTCACAGTCTGAATTATTAATTAGAAGATTGAGCATAGAGAACAGTAAATTTAAGGACATTGTCTCTTTCTGTATAACACTATTTCATTTTTATTTTTTCTTTCTAAATATGTCTTTTTTTAATTTTAAGGGGAAATTGAATAAATTGAAATAGTTGAAAGACACTTTTATTGGGCTGCATTGGGTCTTTGGTGCTGTGCCTGGGCTTTCTCTAGTTGCGGCGAGCAGGGGCTACTCTTCGTTAAGGTGCACAGGCTTCTCTCATTGAGGTGGCTTCTCTTGTTGCAAAGCACGGGCTCTAGGCGTGTGGGCTTCAGTAGTTGTGGTGTGCAGGCTCAGTAGTTGTGGTACATGGGCTTAGTTGCTCTGCAGCATGTGGGATCTTCCCGGACCAGGGCTCGAACCCGTGTCCCCTGCGTTGGCAGGTGGATTCCTAACTACTGCGCCACCAGGGACGTCCCTCTAAATATGTCTTACACCAAAAAAAATTGCAACGAGTGTAAGTCAGTCCGTCCATAGAGGAAGTGGTTAATCTTTGTAGGAAAGTTCATAGAAGCCACGGTGATAACCTTATGAATTGTCAGTCCCTGAGAGAGATTACCTTCCTGGTGACTAGAACTCCCATGTTTGCCAGAGAAGTGTCTCTTTCTCCTGATAGTGCTGGATCAATACTGCCAAATTTTGGTCTTATAGGTTCCCTATTTGTAATGAATGTAAAGTCGTTTCCCTTTAGTTGTCAGTGTTCTTTCTTAAGGAGGACTCTAGGAGCGTAGCTTCTGGAGTAAATAATAACTTTGTGATCTTTGGCAAGTTATTTCTGTCTCAATTTCCCCATTTGTAAAATAAGGATAAGAATAACTACCTTATTGGATTTTTGGGAGGTTTATAAGAGAATTCATTAAAAAGCACTTAGGACTTCCCTGGTGGCGCAGTGATTAAGAATCCGCCTGCTAGGGCTTCCCTGGTGGCGCAGTGGTTGGGAGTCCGCCTGCCGATGCAGGGGACACGGGTTCGTGCCCCGGTCCGGGAGGATCCCACATGCCGCGGAGCGGCTGGGCCCGAGCCATGGCCGCTGAGCCTGTGTGTCCGGAGCCTGTGCTCCGCAACGGGAGAGGCCGCAACAGTGAGAGGCCCGCGTACCGAAAAAAAATAAAAAAAAAAAAGAATCCGCCTGCCAGAATAAAGACGCAGACATAGAGAATGAACTTGAGGACACTGGGAGGGGGAAGGGTAAGCTGGGACGAAGTGAGAGAGTAGCATGGACATATATACACTACCAAATGTAAAATAGATAGCTAGTGGGAAGCAGCCGCATAGCACAGGGAGATCAGCTTGGTGCTTTGTGTCCACCTAGAGGGGTGGGATAGGGAGGGTGGGAGGGAGGAAATATGGGGATATATGTATAGCTGATTCACTTTGTTATATAGCAGAAACTAACACACCATTGTAAAGCAGTTATACTCCAATAAAGATGTTAATTTAAAACAGAAAAAAAAAGAATCTGCCTGCCAATGCAGGGAGCAGGGGTTCAACCCTGGTCCAGGAAGATCCCACATGCCTCGGAGCAACTAAGCCCGTGTGCACAACTGCTGAGCCTGCACTCTAGAGCCTGCAACGCAAGTACTGAGTCCGCGTGCCTAGAACCTGTGCTCTGCAACAAGAGAAGCCACTGCAATGAGAAGCCTGCGCACCGCAACGAAGACTAAAGAAAGCCCGCGCGCAGCAACGAAGACCCAACGCAGCCATAAATAAGTGAATAGAATTTTTTTAAAAAAGCACTTAGAACAGCCCTTGGGACACAGTAGGAACTTAAGTATTAGCTAGTATTATTTACTCTAGGAGGGTTTTAGTTTGGGCCAGGTTAATGTATTTGAAAGGATAAAGACTTGAATATGTGCTATTCCTTTAAACTTGAATGAATTTAGAAGTTCCACACATTTCAGTCTCTAGGATTACTTCTTTCTCTTTTTTGAATAGATTTTTTAATGGAAATAGAGAGTTAGTGCAAATATCTGCATCCTCTAGATCTTTTGTTATTGTTACTAGAGGAAGTAAACATTACAGAAAAGTTTGGGTCCTCTGAATCTCTGCCCCATGCCTCATTTCCATTCCTCTCCCCAGAGACAACCACCTTCATCTATTTTAGTAACCAGTCTCCCTCTTTTACTTTTACTATGTATATTTGTATCAATAAATAACAGTGTATTACCTTTTCTATTTTACAGAAAGAATCTGCCAAATGTATCTTTTTCAACTTCCTTTTTTTCATTAAACATCTTTTACTTGGAATAATTCTCATAGGGTAACTTTGTTCAAATGTTCTGGTGGTGCCTTACTCTTGATACACCATATTCTGGGTACATACTTAGCAGAATGCTCTGATTCACTCCTTTAATTGGGTAATTTAATGTTAATGACATCACTACATAATAAACTGTTAAGTACATTTATTATATGTTTATCATATGAGGGAAACTGAGCTTGGTGTTGAGATACAAGGCCAGATAGGAGAGGTACACAAATAACCCATTCTTACCTGTGTACCTTTCTTTTGCTTTCCCTCTCTTCTCTTTCTAATCCCTTAAGACCTAGTTCGTATTCTAAGTCATCAGGAATTTTTCCTCACAGTTCTCGCCCATTTTCCTCCCTAATTTTGACTTCTTACTTCTTGGCAATTACATGCTCTTTGAGTTCTTAATGTGTGGGTTCTTTCTCTGATTATATCAGAAGTTACAAACTCAAAACCTGTTGGGGCCAGGCAGCTGATGGAGATGAATGATACTGGGTGGGTATTGTGGCACATTAGAGTATGGCTATGACCAAAAGAGACAGTTCCTACTAAGCTCAAGACTCTTACTGCCATGAAGTGATTATAATCCTAGTCTGCTTAATCATTTTTCTGACATATCCCTATTTTAAATGTTATCAGCTAGATTGACAATATATATATATACCTAAACGTTTCAAAATACATACATACATATGTATGTGTATAATATACCGTGTGTGTGTGTGTGTGTGTGTATGTATGTATATATAACAGGCCAAAGAAGTGTCTGGTGGTCGTATCCAGCCATTGTGTGATCTCTTCCCTTTAGCAACCTCTGAATTAAATGATAAATTCTACCAAGAATCTTTCCTTTCATGGCTTCCTTTTGTTGTGAGAATTAATCTAGCATAATTTTAAGTTAGAAGGTACTTCTAAAGTAACTTGATAATGGGACTTCCCTGGTGGTCCAGCAGTTAAGACTCTATACTCCCAGTGTAGGGGGCCCCCGGTTCGATCCCTGGTCAAAGAACTAGATCCCGCATGCTGCAACTAAGACCCGGTGCAGCCAAATAAAAAAAAAAAAAAAAAAAAGTAACTTGATCATTTAGACTGTGTTTTAAAGGCACATTCGTGATGATTATCATTAATTTGGAAAATGAGTACATCTATGTTTCAGACCCATTGTTACATTTTGGGATAGTAAACAAATGGTACTATTCCTACCTTAGAGGAGTTGATTACGTATTGAGGGGATCGTTGGGGGAGGTTGAGAGGTTGACTTCCTTGGGAAGCAGCCACTGACTTGGAGATAATCCTGCATGAGTTTTATTAGAGAGTGAGCTTGGGATCACCATCTGTGGGAGAGAAGGAAGCAGAAATGAGCTGAGGAAGAAATTGAATTGTGATCTTAATGAAGGCCTCAACCAATCCATGGAGAGTATGAAGCTAGAATCACCCTTCAGAATTACCCTAAGGTGGAGCAAAGGTGCCTGGCTTTTGGATATGGTCTATCCTCCGGAGATGATCTGACCTTGGGTGAGGCAGCTCTCAGCTGTTCTGAAGAGGGCCGACAGCTGAGGGCAATCTTTTGGTAGTACTTCTCAGCAGCTAGGACAACAAATCCTTGAGTCCCAAAGGGAGATCTGTGTAGTTGGTGTTATCACAGGTCCACTATAGAGTCAAGATAGTTATGTGTAAACAAATCATAATGTGCCATGGAAGCCCAAAGGAATGACTAATTGCTAAAGGGAGTTTGAGAAGGCTTATAGAAGAGATGTCATTTGAACTAGGTTTTGAAGAATGAATTAGTACGTTGTTTGGTAGGGGCGGTGGGGGGGGCATTTCTCATGAGTCACTGACATTTCATAGCATATTCAGGAAATTGATTTGTTTGAAGAGCAAAGGGTTTAATGTATTAGCCATTCTTTAATTTCTAACGATCATGATAAAAATAATGAGGCTGTTTCCAAAATCTTGGTTGGCTTCCATGGTGATAGTTTTTAAAAAAAACACTTAGAATCCCAGTGTGATCAGGCTTGAGGCTAAACCAGGCTCATCCTTGCCAGAACCAAAAAGATAGGCTGAGCTTGAGTGAGAAGCTTTTTTTCCAGGAGTCTAAATTGGATTTGGTCCCTGTATTGTCCTTGTTCTTGGGTCTGGAACAGATGAATTTCCTTAATATACAGCACATGTTCTTTTTTTTTTTTTTTTTTTTTTTTTTTTTTTTTGGGGCTTTCTCTTTTGGGTGCCTTTTTGTTTCCGAGCCCCGGCTCCGGACGTGCTGGCTCAGCGGCCATGGCTTATGGGCCTAGCCGCTCCGCGGCATGTGGGATCTTCCCGGACCCGGGCACGAACCCGTGTCCCCTGCATCGGCAGGTGGACTCTCAACCACTGCGCCACCAGGGAAGCCCACAGCACATGTTCTTGCTTGTTTCTTAGTATCTTCCATCCTAGGATTGAAGGTGTCCATGGGAAGTCAGAGGTTAAACTGGGGATCTACCACTTATCACTTCTTTGACCTTGGGGAAACTTGCTGAACACCTGATCCTGTTTCCATACGATCCTTTTAGGGTTGTTGAGATAATATATAAGGGCTTGTAAACTGTGAGGTGTTTCTCAGGATATTTTATTACTACTTAAAATCCTTTGTGGAATATATGTGTGATACTAGGTTTTTATGTTAGGATAAGACTGTTTAAAATCAAATTTTGATTGCTAGAAGTTGTGGATTTGGTCTGTAGAACCTAGTGCCACTGAAACCCTAATTAACACTAAAATCTTCTATATGAGGACAGATTTCATAGAGAAAAACTATTAACTAGGCTTTTGCAGCCTGACATGTCAGCTGTATGGAAGATGTCAGATTTACACGAATAGGTTGCTATTTGTGGGGTCAAATAAGAAAACAAATGGCAGATTTAGCATGATAACAATATTACAACTCAGTTTTTACCTTACTGGTGACAGGTCAAAAAATTTAGTCAGCAGATAAAGTGGATTTAGTTGGGGCTGTGACCCAAGACTGCAGTGTGAGAGAGAGTACAATCAAAATGAGTTGGTCCAGACATCTGACCCCTAGCATAACTGTCAATTCTGAATCAACTGTTGAAAAGCAAAACAATAGTACTTCCAAGAATATTTCCCCTGGAAGGGAGAGTCACCAGTTAATATGGTAAAGGTCCAGTCTGTCACTTTGTGACACCTGATAAATTGGGAAGGCAGGAAACTTCAAGCAGATCTCATTACTGAAAGAGAAATGATGATTACCTGAAATGTAGCCTCCAGTTCCAAGGGAATGCATTAGAGTCACTTGAGGAGCCTTTCAAAATGCAAATGTCTACATCCCAATCCTGGACATTTTGGTTTCTGACTTCTGGAATGGGGCCTAGAGGCTTGTACTTTGAAAAGCTTGCCATCTAATTCTGATGTGGCCTTCTTGAACCACTGGTTTCAGTGAGCTTTGTTTAATTGAAGGAGTTATTAAATTCCTGGATGTTAGGATAAAGAACTAAGTGCTGGAATTTTTTTCTAGGGGAACACAGGGGGCAGAATGTTGCTTTCTATAAAAAGCATTTCTTATTTCACCTTTTTTTCCAGTGTTGCACAAAATGTTTTGGATGTTAGAATACCAAAGTGCTAATGGGACACTGGAATATTGTGGGTGGGGCACACCTCAACATGTTATTGATACGTTTAATTCTATTATATGAATGAGGCATATGATTTTACTAGAAGAAAAAAACTACTTCATTATGTGTAAATAATAAAAAAGCCATCATGCCTGTTATAAAATCCAAACAAACATGATTGACTATTTTCTGAGTTTTCATATTTAAAGTAGTTTACTCATTATTTTCTTGTCTGCTGGCAGGTAAGTGGTAGCAGATGTCCTAAGTTTAAGGAAAATTTATAGAGGGGGAAAGTGTTTACTTCTTTAGTAAACTATACCTTTACCTTGTTTTCATTCAGATCTAGGTGGGGGAAGTCAAACTTCATTTTTGTACTTGTTGGAACTTTGGTCCAATTCATTAAGTGTGCCTGGGTGTATAGTTTGGATACTGGAGGGGACTCATTCATATGCAGTGGGGGTTTTGACCAAAGGTTTTCTGTAATATTCCCAGAAGAAGTAGAAGATAGATAAGCAGGGGACCATAGAGAGTAGTGTTAAGAAGTAATCTCAAAAAGAATGTCAGGGCACCAGAATCTCTGGGATTTAGAGATGGGAGGAGGAGGTGTGTGTATAGTTTGAAGAACAATATTACATCATTTTATATACAAGCAAATGGGGGGGAAACTTTACAATGCAAACTGTTGAAACTAAAGCCTGACAAAAATTTTAGCTTCTCAGGTGGTTGGGATAAGAGAATATCCTTGTAATTTTTAATGGGTATTCTGCATAACTTACTACGTGGGACATACCAAAATCTGGTATAGTAGACCTGAAATCTTTATTAAAGGGGGGCTTAGGTTTTTCAAAAAGGTCGAAAAACATTGTTTTAAAGGGATGGTTGTTGGTGGGATATGAAGTTTAACTTCACATTATGGTACTAATTCATTTCAGCTCAACTTTACAAAGTCTGTTTTATCATATAGAGTTTTAGGATATTGAATGAGAGTGAACGTTATGCTGTAGTTTGAATAGACCTAACTAAATTTGTAGAATGATATATTTTTCTGAAAAAAATTCCATTGCATTCTGTGGTCTTTAAAAAGTGATAATTTTTTTCTTCTTTCCAGCTTTCTGAAGATTTTGAAGATGTTTAATAAGTCATTTGGAACACCCTTTGGGGGTGGCACCGGTGGCTTTGGCACAGCTTCAACATTTGGGCAGAGTAAGTTTTAAAAAATAACAAATGAGGGAGAAAAATCTTCAGCTATTATTAAGAATAAATCCACTCCAGTAGTTTTAGATAGGAATTAATTTATGCTTTGGTCTTTATAATAACTTTGAAAAATGACCAGGATATGATCTTGTTAAAATTTTCTAAAAAAAAGAGAAATAAGTTCTGAGTTTTCATGGTTTTCTGATCATCAGTAGAAGGTATTTAAAGTATTGTTATTAATTGGCTCTTTTGGCAGAAATTTATAATTTGTTACTAATTTTCAGACCAGGAAATCCTTTTTTAAATATTGAAGTCTAAAATGCAATTATTGGGACTTCCCTGGTGGCCCAGTGGTAAAGAATCCGCCTTACAATGCAGGGGACGCGGGTTCGATCCCTGGTCAGGGAACAAAGATCTCACATGCCGCGGGGCAGCTAAGCCCGCGTGCCAGAGCTTGCACGCCTCAACTAGAGAGGCTGTGTGCCACAAGCTGCAGAGCCCACATGCTCTGGAACCTGCACGCCACAACTAGAGAGAAGCCCGTTTGCTGCAATGAAGAGCCCACGAGCTGCAGCAATGATCCCGTGTGCCGCAACTAAGACCCAACACAGCCAAAAATAAATAAATAAATCTTTAAAAAAATGAAATGCAATTATTGAGGGACATCCTGGCAGTCCAGTGGTTAAGATGCCCTGCTTCCACTGCAAGGGGCCTGGGTTGGATCCCTGGTCGGGGAACTAAGATCCCTCATGCTGTGTGGCCAAAAAAATAAAATAAAATAAAATGCAGTTACTGAATAACAGCTCTGAGATTTGCTCTGTGAATAAGAAACAACGGTTAAAATGTAAGAGTCCCTAATTCCCACCAGCCCTCTTGAGATCCATTTCCCCTTCCATTCCACATGGCACTAGTTGCCTATAGCAACCCTTACTCAGTTTTAAACTTTTTGTTAAAAATTTATACTTAAACACAAAAACAGAAGGAATGGTATAACGAACTCTTATGTACTTATTTCCCAGTTTCAGCTATCAGCATTTTCCCGATCTTGTTTTTATCCCTCTCTCTCTTTTTTTTTTTTTTAACGGTACACGCGGGCCTCTCACTGTTGTGGCCTCTCCCGTTGTGGAGCACAGGCTCTGGACGTGCAGGCTCAGCGGCCATAGCTCACAGGCCTAGCCACTCTGCGGCATGTGGGATCTTCCTGGACTGGGGCACAAACCCGTGTCCCCTGCATCGGCAGGCAGAGTCTCAACCACTGCGCCACCAAGGAAGCCCTATCCCTCTCTTTTTAAGTGGAGCATCTGAACAGTTTTTTAATGGAAATCCCAGGAACTTTAATTCATGAAGATTTTTAAAAAGCATAACTACCAAACCTCAATCATTCCTAACAAAAATATTAGAGAAAATTTTTACAAGTGACCCCTGACCTTTTCTTAAACTATTTTATATATCTAGGTCCTTGATTTTTAACCAAGAGTGCCCACCAGGTGGATTCTTAACCACTGGACCACCAGGGAAGTCCAGAGTCACTTTTTTTTTTTTTAATTAATTTATTTATTTTTGGCTGAGGTGGGTCTTTGTAGCTGCATGTGGGCTTTCTCTAGTAGCGGTGAGCAGGGGCTACTCTTCATTGCCGTGTATGGGCTTCTCAGTGCGGTGGCTTCTCTTGTTACGGAGCACGGGCTCTAGGCACGTGGGCTTCAGTAGTTGCGGCACACAGGCTCAGTGGTTGTGGCTCATGGGCTCTAGAGCGCAGCCTCCGTAGTTGTGGCGCACGGGCTTAGTTGCCCTGCGACATGTGGGATCTTCCCAGACCGGGGATCGAACCCGTGTCTCCTGAATCGGCAGGTGGATTCTCAACCATTGCGCCACCAGGGAAGCCCCCAGAGTTACTTAAAAAAAATTTTTTTTTTTTATTGAAATATACTTGATTTACAGTGTTGTGTTAGTTTCTGGTGTATAGCAGCATGATTCAGTTATACACACATATTTTTTCAGATTCTTTCCCATTATAGTTCATTTTATAAGATATTGACTACATTAATAGTTCCCTGTGCTATACAGTAGGACCTTGTTGTTTATCTCAGAGTCACTCTTGGAGGTTTGTTCCCGAAATATATATATTCCATCATAGAACTATGGAATTAGAATCTCTGGGATTGGAAGTTGAACATGTGTATTTTGAAAACTTCCCAGGTCATTCTGATGTGCTCCTCTAATTAAGGACCATTCATCCCAGAGACTGTAGAGTGTACGGTGTCTGGAGAAAATTTTAACAGTTTTTTGTTTCTTTTGGTTTTTTTTTGTTTTGTTTTTTGGCTGCGTTGGGTCTTCGTTGCTGTGCGTGGGCTTTCTCTAGTTGCGGTGAGCAGGGGCTACTCTTTGTTGCGGTGCGCAGGCTTCTCATTGCGGTGGCTTCTCTTGTTGCGGATCACGGGCTCTAGGCACATGGGCTTCTGTAGTTGTGACTCGCGGGCCCTAGAGTGCAGGCTCAGTAGTTGTGGCGCACGGGTTTAGTTGCTCGGCGGCATGTGGGATCTTCCTGGACTGGGCTCGAACCCGTGTCCCCTGCATTGGCAGGTGGATTCTTAACCACTGTGCCACCAGGAAACCCAAATTTTGATTATTTTTGTCTGTAGTTCATAGTAGCTTGGCACTTTTTTTTTTAAACCTATCAACATCTTTAACTTACTGAAAAGTTATAAGCTTTTTAACTTTGTTTCCTTACTTTACCCAGGACAATGAATAAAGTGTGGCTTAATATCAGCTCTGTTATAAGTAGTCTGATGGAATTTTGAAAAAATAGTTTTTGGATTAGACCAGTGGTCCTGTTCAAATGCAGAATGTTAAGAAATATTAAAATCCTCTTTCATTGGGCCACCTGGTTTAGATTTTATTCTGACCCTGGATTTTGCTTTATCAGATACTGGTTTTGGCACTACTAGTGGAGGGGCATTTGGAACATCTGCATTTGGTTCTAGCAACAATACCGGAGGCCTGTTTGGAAATTCACAGACCAAACCAGGTAGGGGCTTTATTTGGAATACAGTTGGTTTATTCATAGCTGGTATAGGGCTTCACTTAGTGACTCCAGTCTGTTTAACCCTTTTTTTCCCCTCTCTATCTCTTCAGGAGGCTTATTTGGTACCAATTCATTTAGCCAGCCAGCTACCTCCACAAGCAGTGGCTTTGGGTTTGGCACATCAACAGGAACATCAAACAGCTTGTTTGGAACTGCAAGCACAGGGACCAGTCTCTTCTCATCCCAAAACAATGCCTTTGCACAAAATAAACCAACAGGCTTTGGGAGTAAGTAGTAAATCATTGGATTTCTGCATCTAACAATTTGATTTGCTTATTGAATGTGTTCTCTCTTCTCCTTTTCCCTGTGTTCACCCACCTCCTTTTCTCACCACATAGCAAAAACATGGGGAGAGGAAAACTCAAAATGGTATTGAAAAGTTTAATAGGCTGGAAGGGAAGGGGTACATCTCTTCAAGAATGGAAGTCTGAGGGGCACTGGTATTTAAGGAATATGCAGAGGAAGAGGTACCTGATACAGAATGACCAGAGAATAAGATGAAAAGCCAGGTCAGAGTACTGTCATAGGTGTCAAGAAGGGAGAATTTCAAGGAGAAATATGTGTAGTTAACTGTAGTATACTGCAGGGGCACCTTCCTGCCTTTGTTCCGCTTTTGGTTTGAAGAGACTGAAGCAGGAATGGTAAGTACTGGATGTGACATGGTTACTCCTCCATTCCTTAGCCATGGCAGGTGTTTTTAATTGATGGCTTCTTTCTCTTTAAGTCTAAATGTGGCCCAGGGATACTTCACCACACAGTTCTTTGAGGCAGAAACACTGCTAGTTGCACAGGTGTGCCCTGTGAGTTGATGCCATTCCCAGCACTGGTATGGTAGAATAAGTAAGTTAGCCAGCTATCAGTATTTTACAAAGGGAAAGTTGTTTGAGGGGATGTTGAAATATTTAACCATGACAATATAAAATGCAATCTAAAATACTAATTCAAAAGACATATGCCTATTTACTTTATATATTAGGACATGTTTTTAGAAAAGAAATAGTATGACTGCCAGTGAGAAATCACATTCCTCTTAACTTGGTATTAGGATGTCACTTAATATTAAATATTGGCAAATAACTTTGTATTGCTTACTGCTATTTCTGGTACCATATGTGTAATTTCTTTAGAAGTAGTGTCTTATATTTTGAAGAATACATTCCTTAGATTACAGTTAAATTCTCTGTTATGTATTTTTTTTTAAACTCAGCTATTTGGGAAAGTAGATTTATTTCTATAAATGACCAACATGCCTACTAATTTTTCTAAATTATTTTTCTGGGTGAAATTTTATATTAACCTATGTGTGGTTACCCTAATGGGACCATTTGTTTGTTTTAAACGTTTTGGTTATATGTGGGTGTTTGTAATAATATATGTAAATAAAATATACTGTGACTCTTGTTCAGGTCTGTTGTGGTAAGGCATTGTCAGAAAGACAAGTTCATTGAGCATCTGGTCTTACCAAGAGAAATAAGATAAAATATTTAATGAAACAATACTATTTCTTCTAACTTGTTGTTTAAGTATGCCCAAGGACTTTACAGACGCTTAGCTGACTAAAGATTCAGATTTTGTTTCACGTCAAAGTTGTGAGCCTAGAACTGTGTGTGTCTGTATGAAATATCTGTTTGAAGGTACTTGCTAGGGAGATTGGAAAGATAGAAAACCTGAGGATTTGGAAGTAATGCTGCTCTAATGCCACAGGCCAATTCCAAGATAGCTTACAGATTCTTAAATTCTTTACTGTTACCATCCCATTTTTCTTTCTAATTTATAGATTTTGGAACAAGTACCAGCAGCGGGGGACTTTTTGGAACTACAAATACCACCTCTAATCCTTTTGGTAGCACATCTGGCTCCCTCTTTGGGCCAAGTAGTTTTACAGCTGCTCCTACTGGGACTACTATTAAGTTTAACGTAAGTATTGTCTTTCGATCTTTGTGTAATATTTTTGTCTCCTGTATGTTTTTTTGTAGGAGGAATCATAACATTTCTTCTCTTTCCAGTTATGCATAGCTTAGTCTCACTCTTCCTGAAATATGTGTTAAGAACAATATCTGGGAATAGTTGTATAGTAGACAGGAAGAGTCATGAAACATAAATCTAGATTATAATTTATATTTGAATTATGCTCAAACCAATTAAATTTGTATTCACAAGGTTGATTACAGTAGTAGTTGATTACAGTTCCCTGATGGCTTAGTGGTTAGGATTCCAGGCTTTCACTGTCGTGGCCCGGGTTCAATCCCTGGTTAGGGAACTGAGATTCCACAAGCCTTGTGGTGCAGCCAGAAAAAAGGAAATATCAGGTTGAGCTTGTATTTACTGTGTTCATTAATTGGCCTCTGAATCGTCAACCATTCTTTACAGAAGTAAAGAAGGAATGATGGGGCAAACTGTAAAAATCATTGAAAATAGGGCCTCCTTAAGGAGCTGTATGGAATAACTCATCAGTTTCTGTGTGCCAATTAGAAATAAAACTTTTGTGGTGAAATGACAAAATGAAGCAAATGAGTTTTGTGTTTTCTTCAGCTTTTTTGAGAGAAGTTGGATAGAGGGTTAGAATGAAAGATTCTGTTTATGGAAATACATGGAATACCACTTGATGTAAGATACTAGTTGATGTGATTGTTTTGGAGATACTTAGGATAGGCTGGCAGTGCAGTTAGTCTAATGGAAATCTCTGGCAAATATAGGGATTGGCAAAACTTGTTAAAATTCTTCCAGAAAATGAAGAATTTCTTAGGCAGGGTGTTGAATTCATAATACTGAATTTAGAATCCTGAATTTAAAATAAAGTTAAATGTAAATGATAGAGAAAAATACTGTGTGTTGTCTCTTAGAAAGTACAGTAATTGAGAAAACTAACAATACAAGTAGGAATCCTTTTTTTTTTTTTTTGCGATATGCGGGCTTCTCACTGTTGTGGCCTCTCCCGTTGCGGAGCACAGGCTCCGGACGCCTCTCCCGTTGCGGAGCACAGGCTCCGGACGCGCAGGCTCAGCAGCCATGGCTCACAGGCCCAGCTGCTCCGCGGCATGTGGGATCTTCCCGGACCGGGGCACGAACCTGTGTCCCCTGCATCGGCAGGTGGACTCTCAGCCACTGTGCCACCAGGGAAGACCCTAAGTAGGAATCTTTAGTTACCTAGTGCCTTTTGCCTCATAAGCTTATGGGGGAAAAACCAGGCTTCCATATTTCGTAAATGCAACAATAGTCACAAAGCAGACACTTCAGAGCAGAGTAGGAATTAGAACTCAGAAATAGAGGTTTAAATGTATATATTAGGTAAATTGGATAAAGCTTCCCTTATGCATATATTATTAAGTGTATTTTAGTAGATAATTGAATGGCTTCGTTATGGGATTAATCCCTGGGTTTTTGATAACTGTTTCTGAGATTGACTTATGCAGATAACCTTGATACAGGGAGAGATCAAGAATGCAGTGTATTTAATCAAGCACTCTTAAAACTGTCCCGTTAAGTAAAGAACCTAGGGGACTGGTTATAGAGTTCAGTCGTTGAAGAATTGTGTCTGGGAGAGTAGGGTTATAAAGCTTGAACTTAAACGTTTTCTTTAGACTTTCAGATTTGCCTTTATCTTCCTTTGCAGCCTCCAACTGGTACAGATACTATGGTTAAAGCTGGAGTTAGCACTAACATCAGTACCAAGCACCAGTGTATTACTGCTATGAAAGAATATGAAAGCAAGTCCCTAGAGGTCAGTAAAATGCATTACAGAGTATCACCCTAACCTTTTGATTCTATTGGGAAGCAGCTTTTTAAAATGTTTTTGATTATTTTTTAGGATTTATGTAAAAAATTAAGATTAACCAATTTTTTTTCATTAATACATTATTTATAGATATTTGTTGTTTTAGGCAAGGATGATATTCAGCTTGTATGTACGGGTATAGTTTTACTAATAGTCTATTCTGATTGGCTGTTGCTCATACTACACTGGGCAGTGTGTGCACATGCATGTGTTTTTAGTAAACTCATGCAAAGTCATAAGTGTGCAACACAATAAGTAAATCATTATCAGCATCCCTGATGTCCCCTTTGGGCCCTGCCCCCAGAGTCACAATCCTCCCCTTCCAAAGGTAACCACTATCCTGACTGCCCATGTTTTGCCCATTTTAGAATTTTACGTAGATGGGATCTTATATTATGTACTCTTAAATCTGTCAGCATTGTGATGTTTATCCATGTTGTTGTGCTAAGTTATAGGTTGTTCATTATCATTGTTGTGTGATAGTTCGTTGTACATTTTGACTGTCATCTCTGGTTGTTGCTGTTGCTTCTTTTACATCCCAGACTGTGCTTGCTTCTTTGGAGTATACAGAAACACCCTTACTTGTGAGACAAAACTGTTAAACTTTATCTCTTCTTTTCCTGAGTTTTCTGAATTCCTCAGAATCATCCATCTTTTAATCAGCTAATCTTTACATTTGGGGTGGGAGTAGATATTATTGTCTAAATGAAAGTATTATTGTCTATAGAAGAAAATTGAAATTTAAGATGTGGTTGGCTGGTCCTTTGGCCTGTAGTTTTATGGTAATTATGGTATGGATTTTAATGTCCATTATACACTGTTGAAAGTGTTTTTCTGTAATGATAGTAAGTTAACCATTCCATAGTTTTCTGTTTTTTTAATCATGGTTCCCATGTGAACATAGAAATTGAATACTAAATGCAAGTATTATTTAGCCTCCTAAATAATTTTTTTGGCTGCATATTAATTTGGAATATGTTTTCACTTACTCTAGGAACTTCGTTTAGAGGATTATCAGGCCAACCGGAAAGGCCCGCAGAACCAGGTGGGAGCAGGTACCACGACTGGCTTGTTTGGGTCTTCTCCAGCCACCTCCAGTGCAACAGGACTCTTCAGTTCTTCCACTACAAATTCAGGCTTTGCCTATGGTCAGAACAAAACAGGCTTTGGAACTAGTAAGCACTTGACATCATGTTGGGCCATATTGAGGAGGGACAGATAGCTGAAAGTAAAACATAATTGTCATTTTTGTGCCTAAGTGCTATGGATAAAAATGATTCAGGGGTGCTAGAGGAATAGGAAATGCCTGGTATGTTTGTGGGGGGTGGGGAGAAATATAGTATTAAGTGCAGATGATTAAGAAGGGCTTCACTGATAGGTGGTGTTTGATCAGTGACCTATCTGAAGAAGGTGAAGCATAAAGCTATACAGATTTCTGGGGGAAGAATATTCCAGCTGGAGGAAACTAGAAGTCTAGAAATCCTGAGTTTTTGCCAAAGGGGAGAGGACAAGGGGAAGTACTGGAGGATATAGGGGAATATATGTATGTATATGTATATATATATATATATATAT
>NW_020837958.1:39179644-39216401 GCF_003676395.1 Aethalodelphis obliquidens
GTGGCCTCTCCCGTTGCG
The DNA here is from genome assembly GCF_003676395.1 of Aethalodelphis obliquidens. NCBI lineage: Eukaryota > Metazoa > Chordata > Mammalia > Artiodactyla > Delphinidae > Aethalodelphis > Aethalodelphis obliquidens. The sequence goes on from NW_020837958.1 coordinate 39,179,663, forward strand.
GAGCACAGGCTCTGGACGCGCAGGCTCAGCAGCCACGGCTCACGGGCCCAGCCGCTCCGCAGCATGTGGGATCCTCTCGGACCAGGGCACGAACCCATGTCTCCTGCATCAGCAGGCAGACTCTCAACAACTGCGCCACCAGGGAAGCCCTAGGGGAATATATTTTATAGGCCTTTGTGGGCCAGTGTCAAGATCTGAATTTTTATTTGAGTCAGGAAGCCATTAGAAGGTTTAGATAAGTCGTGTGATTATGAATAAAGGATCATTCTGAAGGCTGCTGTATTAAGAGTAGATTGTATGGGGGCAAGGGTGGAAACAAATCAGTTAGAAAAGCTGTTGCCCTATCCACATGAGAGATGATGTGGCTTGCAGAGAATGGTGCTATGGTATGGTAAAAGTGTCAGATTCTGGAGCCAGTTTGAATGTAGAACCGATGGGATTTATTGATGGATTGATTTATGTGGGATGTGAAAGAGGGGAGTCTAGGATGATTACTAAATTACTTTATAAAAGTGTTACTTTTGCAAAAGTAATATACACATATGATTTAAAGTTCATGATATACAAAAACGTACATATCCAAAGGTCTTTTCTTTTTTTCCCCCTTAGCCACCAGTTTGCTTCTGTAGAAACAAGCAAAAGTTACATTTTTGAGGGTAGCCTTCTATAGAGTTACATACACAAATACACAAATGAATACACGTTTAAATGGCATTTACATTCTTTTCAGTTTTGGTATTCTGTGATTTAGTTTAGCCATTATTAAGTATTGTTATTGTGTCACACCCTATGCTGGATATATTGCTATAAAGAGAAAGCCCCTGTTCTGAAGAAAAACTTAGTCTAACAAGGTTAAAAATACACACATAGACTTTAAGTGTAGTGTGTTACCTTGTAAAATAGACGAAAAGCTGTGGGGTCACAAAGGAAGATTACTTAGCCCAGCCTGGGTTCTTGGGGTCAGAGTATTTTTATAGAAAGTCAAGTCTGAACCAAATCTGGAGTTACGTGAAGAAAGGTGGAAAATGAAGTGGTTATCCAGTTTGAGTAATGAATGAATGTAGGGTAATTTAGATATATAATCAATAACATAGACTATTGAAGTAACTAGATAATGTGAGGTTTGGCATTTCCCCCCACCGTTTATCTTTCCTTTTCTTTTCCTGAAAGGTACGACTGGATTTGGAACAAATCCAGGTGGTCTTTTTGGCCAACAGAATCAGCAGGCTACCAGCCTCTTCAGCAAACCATTTGCCCAGGCCATAACCACCCAGACCACTGGCTTTTCCTTTGGTAATACCAACACACTAGGACAGCCAAGCACCAACACCATGGTAAGGAAACAGGTCTTATTTGTAGAGCTAAGTAATGAGGCTTCTAATCATGTCAAATTAACAAGTTCTATCTCTACTGCAGTTCTTAAGGGTTGACGATACGTATGTGTAGTAAAGGGAAGAGAGCAAAAATCTTTGAATAATTAAGACATAGATTCTAGTCCAGGCTCTACTCCGTATTTAATGAGGGGCTATTGAACAAGTCACTTATCCTTTCTGGGCATATTTTCTCATCACTAATCGCTGCTTAGTGTGCTAGAATTGGCCGTCCTGAAGCTATACCTTAGGACATTGACTCCAGGCATTCTGTAGAGTATAGGAGAAAATATTTATAAACTACTGGCTCTATTTCAGAAGGTTCTTTCAGCTCATTCCCTTAAGTGGAATCAGGCAAAGAAGTTTAGTTCATTAAAATAAATAAGAGAGAACTAAAACTTAGAGCCATGTTGGATAATTGCTACTTCTGTCCAGATAGTAGAAGAGAAAGTCCTTATAGTCATGAGCAGTTTATTTCTAGGGACTCTTTTAGGGAAGTATAAAATTAAAGGTAAATTTGAGGTATGATTTATTGATTAGAATCCTTGGGATATACCTGGTTTTAAAATTAGAGATACTTTGCCTGATTAAAAAATAAAAAGTACAGGTAGACCCAAAAATCTTCAAAATACTGGCAAATTGAATTCAACAACATATAAAAAGGATTATACACTGTGACCAAGTGGGATTTATCCTAGGAAGGTTGGTTCAACATATTTTCATATTAATGTAATAAACCATAAAGTAGAATAAAGTACAAAAGCCATATTGTCACCTCAGTAGGTAGAGAAAAGACATTTGACAACCTTTCATAATAAAAACACTCAAAAAGGAATAGAAGGGAGCTCAGAATAGCCAAAACAGTCTTGAAAGAAAAGAAAGCTGGAGTGATGAAGTGATGAAGACAGTGTAATACTGGCATAAGGCTAGACATATAAAATCAGGGGACTAGAATTGAGAGTCCAGAAACAAGTCCTCATGGTTAATTGATTTTCAACAAGAGTACTAAAACAGTTCACTACGGAGAGAATCTTTCAACAAAGAGTGCTGGGATAATGGTTTTCCACGTGCAAAAGCACGAGGTTGGACCTTTTCTTTATACAATTGTGGTAACTATAAAAGCTTAAAATGGATCAAATGTAAGAGCTAAAACTATAAAACTCATAGAAGAAAAGGAGTTAGGCAATGATCTGTTAGATAGTACACCAAAAGCAAAAGCAGCAAAAGGGAAAAATAGATTGGGCTTCTTCAAAGTTAAAAACTTTGGTGGGTCAAAGGGGATACCATCAAGAAAGCAAAAAGAATACCTGCAAATTGGAGAAAATATTTTCAAGTCATATATCTCACAAAGGACTTGTGTCCAAACAATTAAGAACTCTTATAATTGAATAATAAGACAGACCATTAAAAAATGGGCCGAATACTTGAATAGACATTTTTCCAAAGAAGATAAATGACTAATAAGCACATGAAAAGGTACTCAATGTCAGTAGGCATCAGGGAAACTGCACTTCAAAACCACAGTGAGCTATCACTTCATATCCACACTAGGAAGGCTATAAACAAAAAGAGAGACAATGATAATGAATGTTTTCAAGAATTTGGAGAAATTGGAACCCTCATGCATTGCTGTTTGGAATATAAAATAGTGCAGCCACTTAGGAAAAATTTGGCAATGCCTCAAAATGCTAAATGTAGAGTTAACATATGACCCAGCAGTTGCACACCTTGGTATTTCCCCCAAGAGAAATGAAAACACAAGAACTTGTATACAACTGATCATAATAACTAAAAGGTGGAAACAACCCAAATGTCCATCAGTGATGAAGGGATAAATGAATGCAGTATATCCATACAGTGGACTATTATTCAGCCATTAAAATGGAATGAAGTACTGATACATGCTACAACATGGAGAGACCTTTTAAACATGCTAAGTGAAAGAAGCCATTCACAAAAGACCACGTTTTATATGATTCCACTCATATGAAATGTTCAGAATGGACAAATCTATGGGAACAGAAAGTAGATTAGTGGTTGGTTGCCTAGGAATGGGGAGTGACTGCTAATGGGTCCAGGGTTTCTTTTTAGAGTGATCAAAATTTTCTGAATTTAGAGTGGGGATGGTTGCATAGCACTGAACATAGAAAAAACCCACTGAATAGTCCACTTTAAATAGGTAAACTTTATGGTATGTGAATTATATCTCAATAAAGCTGTTTAAAACACTACGTTGAATTCTCAATTCAGCTATAGCCCACTAATTAAATATTTTTCTTTTGTTGACTAATGCATAAAAAAATCTTTAAACATTGGATGATACAAACTTTGCTTATTTGAAATTGTGTAGTTTATCATAACAAATGAAGACAACATTACACTACTGCCTTTGTTCAGATTAATTTTATTATTTTCAGCTGATTATTTTCAGTTATTTGATTCAAAGTCCATTCCCCAGCTCAGTATTAATACGTTCTTTTGGCATAACTCTGAAAATGAAGCACCCTGTCATGGCATTTTGTTTTCAGTGTGGCAACCCTGTTATCTCTTAGAGCACAAGAGTTAGTATAAAGTTTTTATAGCTGTCCAGGACTGTGTTGCTCATCAGGCTTAGATACAGATACGAATTTCTGGTCCTTCCACTTAGGGGCTGTGACATCTTGGGCAAGTTTTTAACTGCTCTGAGCCTTATTTTCTTTCGGAAAACGGCCCTGCATTTCAGGGTTGTTGTGAAGAAAAGAAATGTTCTATGTATTTAGCATAATGTCTGTCACATAAACTTAAAAAAATGGCAACTATTATTAATAATCTAAGACTTTTAAAGACAACTGACTATTGTAGGTTTTCTTGTAATCTAGACTACCTTTTACAGGGTTTATTTGGAGTAACCCAAGCCTCACAGCCGGGAGGTCTTTTTGGGACAGCTACAAACACCAGCACTGGGACAGCATTTGGAACGGGAACAGGTCTCTTTGGGCAGACCAGTACTGGATTTGGTGCTGTTGGTTCGGTAGGTTTTTGCAGTTGACTGTAACTTGAAGATGTGTATAAATCTGTTAAAGGAATTTCTAAGAAAAATCTGTCTTTTGGGAATTCCCTGGTGGTCCAGTGGTTAATACTCAGTGCTTTCACTGCCATGGGCCTGGGTTCAAGCCCTGATCAAGGAACTAAGATCCTACAAGCCACGCAACACAGCCAAAAAAATAAATAAATAAATTTTAAAAAAAGAAAAATAGGGATTCCCTGGTGGCGCAGTGGTTGAGAGTCCGCCTGCAGATGCAGGGGACGCGGGTTCGTGCCCCAGTCCGGGAGGATCCCACATGCTGCGGAGCGGCTGGCCCCGTGAGCCATGGCCGCTGAGCCTGCGCGTCCGGAGCCTGTGCTCCGCAACGGGAGAGGCCACAACAGTGAGAGGCCCGCATACTGCAAAAAAAAAAAAAAAACAGAATAAGAAAAAAGAATGCTGAATTTAAAAAAGAAGAAAGAAAAGTCTGTCTTCAAGTATTCTTTTGGGTTATAGTGTATGATTTGATACTGATAGTAACTGAAAGCTATTCGGTAACTTAAAAATAGGCAACTTATAATAGGTTTATTTTCAAAAAGTAAGTTCTTTTTAAAACTTGTTTGTTTCAATACTTATGTGGAGTTTACTTCTTTTAGTAAAATTTCACTCCCGTTGGTTAAATTGTTGAGTTTAAGTTGAGGTGCTTTTGCTCTTAAAATCAGGGGTTTTTTTCTTTTTTAAATAAATAAATAAATATTTATTTATTTATTTTATTTATGGCTGTGTTGGGCTTTCGCCGCTGCACGCGGGCTTTCTCTATTTGCGAGGAGAGGGGGCTACTCTTCGTTGTGGTGCACAGGCTTCTCATTGTGGTGGCTTCTCGTTGCGGAGCACGGGCTCTAGGCATGCGGGCGACAGTAGTTGTGGCACGCAGACTTCAGTAGTTGTGGCTCGTGGGCTCTAGAGCGCAGGCTCAGTAGTTGTGGCGCACGGGCTTCGTTGCTTCGCAGCATGTAGGATCTTCCTGACCCAGGGCTCAAACCCAGGTTCCCTGCACTGGCAGTCAGATTCTTAACCACTGTGCCACCAGGGAAGCCCCAAATCAGGTAATTTTAAATTCCTATTTCTAACTTCTATTTTGGGTGATAAGTTAGTATCGTATTTGTTAATTAAGTATTTTTGGTGGTGATCAAGTTGTTAAAATTGTTGGTATTCTGAAGGTCTTCATGCCACTGGAGGCTTAACTAAATTTTTTTCCTTGTTAAGTCATTTAAGTAAAAAATTACTATATAGGAATACACTTGACCTAAAAAACAATAGTAAATACCACTTAGAGAAACTATATGTCTGTATTATGTACGCATTATAACAAGCTTTGAACTTCAGTTTAAAAAAAAAAAGGAAAAGTTCCCAAATCATGTGGTTGTTTTCATGGAGATTGAAATCTATTATTTCTTATTTGAGGTGAGAAATTGAGAAAATTATCTAATGCTTCAGAAAGTTATTTTTTAACAACTTTATTGGGAGATAATCCATTTGCCATGCAATTCATCCTTTTAAAGTTTAAAATTCAGCTGTTTTTAGCATATTCACAGATTGTGCAGCTATCACCATAGTCAATTTTAGAACATATTTGTCACCCTAAAAAGAAACGTCATCCCCATTAATAGTCACTTCTCATTTCCCCCAAGTCACTTCAGGCCTGTCTATGGATTTACCTATTCTGGACATTTCATATAAATGGAGTCACATCTTTTGTGACTTGTTTTACTTAGCATAATGTTTTGAAGTTTCATCCATGTTGTAGCATGTTTAAACTTTTTACTGTAACTCTTTCTACTGGCACGTTAAATACATGATAACGTTTCTGTTACCAGGTAAAAAATATTTGATTGACTTGTTGTTGTTGTTGTTGTTTTCTTTGTCTCACTGAAATATTATGTTTGATGAAGTGTTACCATTAACTTCTCAAGCCAGGAGCATTCTGTCTTGTTAATCTTGCTCAGATTAGTATGTTTTTCTGATAGTTATTCATCCTTCTTTATACCTTTTTAATAAAAATTATGATATCTTCTCTCCCTTACCACACACCCAATACAGTGTACCTAAGGTAACCTCTGCTTCCTGTTTGGAGTGTATCTTTATACTACTTAATATTTTCCTGTGTTGTGTTCTTTTTAGACCCTGTTTGGCAATAACAAGCTTACTACATTTGGAACCAGCACAACCAGTGCTCCTTCGTTTGGTACAACCAGTGGCGGGCTCTTTGGTAACAAACCAACCCTGACTTTAGGAACCAATACAAACACTTCCAATTTTGGTACATATAAAAAGCAGGTTTGACTCTCTTAAAGTTATACTGACTATACCACACATTCTCCTGATTCATATTATTGGGAATATTTTAAAATTCTCAGGTAAGCTGTGGCTTGATATGAGGTTCCAGAGGGAAAGGTTTAAAATCAAGGACTTGGGTTGAGATGCCTGGAAGAGATGTATGTAAATTGCCTTAACTAATTTATATTCTCTTGACTCCCTGCTTTGGATAAAATGGGGCATTCAGCACATGCAGTAGCAGTACTGTGCAGAATGTTGGTTCTCTAATGGAGGTAGATTTTTTTCAAAATAAGGAATCATTTTCTTTGGATTACCTCACCAATAATTGAGAAACAATAAGTGAAACACATTTGCTTGAGATAACACATTCTGTTAGGCCAGGTTTCAAGCAGGGAAGTAGTAAACAGATGAGATTAGATGATTCTTTTAACTTTCTGTTGTTGTTTTGTGTTTTGTTGTTTTTTTGAGATTTAATGATTCTCATTGGAAGTTGAAGCCTCTCTGATTTGGGGGACTGTTCATTAGTTTTCCTATAGCTGTGTGTATTTTTGAATACATGTTCATTGGAAGAAATTTGGAAAATATATGTAAGATTGAATAACAGAAAAACAAACCTTATACTACTTTCCAGAGATATGCTGGAAAATTTTAAATTCGTTTAATAGAAACATTATTTCTATTATTTTAACTGTCTTTTATAACTACCTAATTAAGTTTTCAAACAAATTCAATGTATTTTGAGATAAATCATATATGAAAAGTTCATTTCATTACCAAGGGGAATAGTGGTTGAAATATTTGTTTTAAGGATTTCATGTGCCAGATGCAACATTAGGTTCTGGATATCTAGTGGGTGATGAGTACAAACATATGGCCATTTGCCGTAAGTCAGCAGTTACAGTTTTTCAGTGAGTTTTTTTTTTTTAATAAATTTATTTAATTAATTTTTGGCTGAGTTGGGTCTTTGTTGCTGCGCACGGGCTTTCTCTAGTTGTGGAAGCGGGGGCTACTCTTCCTTGCGGTGCGTGGGCCTCTCGTTGTGGTGGCTTCTCATGTTGTGGAGCGTGGTCTCTAGGCGTGCGGGCTTCAGTAGTTGAGGCTCACGGGCTCTAGAGCACAGGCTCAGTAGTTGTGGCGCACGGGCTTAGTTGCTCCGTGGCATGTGGGATCTTCCTGGACCAGGGCTCGAACCCGTGTCCCCTGCATTGGCAGGCGGATTCTTAACTGCTGTGCCACCAGTGAAGCCCTTCAGTGAGTTTTTTTAATGATCGTGTACTGGAGAAAGAGGCTACATTAAGCATCCATTGGAAAGTTATATGTGTTCATGGAAATATGAACTATGTGAAGGAGATAGATAGGTCCTTGTCAGGTGCCAATTCCTAAATTAATGTTTTGATTTGAGTTTTATAACCCCTTTTGTTGGGTTCATTCATTCCTAGTAATGATTATCATTCTACCTGTAATTCTTTTTGGCTGTGCTCGATGAAAGAATGGTTTTGAGGCAGTAGACTTGGTTAGCATGGATATCAAATTTTGTGTATTTGTTTCTTATCTATGAAGTAAGATGGGAAAGATACTTAAGGGTTAAATCAGTGTTTTTCAGCCTTTTTTTTTTTTTTTTTTTAAATCACTGTCACTCCCTCTTCCCCAGAGAGACTTTGTAGACCTTTTTCCTCTTAAAAATTATCTTCTGGGCTTCCCTGGTGGCACAGTGGTTGAGAGCCGCCTGCCGATGCAGGGGACACGGGTTTGTGCCCCGGTCCAGGAAGATCCCACATGCCGCGGAGCGGCTGGGCCCGTGAGCCGTGGCCGCTGAGCCTGTGCATCCAGAGCCTGTGCTCCACGATGGGAGGGGCCACAACAGTGGGAGGCCTGCATACCGCAAAAAAAAAAAAAAAAAGGAAAAAAAAAGAAAATGCATGTTTTTTGATAGCATACTTCACGTTCAGAATTAAATATATTTTCTATCTGACAAGGTGCTTATGTAGGCTATTGATTTGAAAATGAAAACTCTCATCTTTATTTGATATGCCTCACTACTTATGTGCTGAATTTGAATTGTCCTTTTTTTTTTTAAATCCTTAATGTTGACCTAGTACCTGGCATAGACTAGGTGCTCACTAAAAGTTTATTAATGAATAAGTGGGGCCCTGAGAGGAAAGATTCCCTATACAAGTAGGGGTTGCAGGGTGGCAAGTTTTGTTTTACTCTTGGGTGAACTTGTCATTCCATTACCACCCCAGAGGGATCCATATCTAACTAAGACTTTCTTTGATGTTCCTGTTGTCTTGGGAAGCTATCAACTTTGGTGTTGTGGGCAGAGATGATCTTCTGATTTGGTAATAAGTCATATAACAAATCTGGAAATGGAATAAGGTTACACAAAGATTTGTAGTATCATATCATTGTTGGTTGCACGTTACCCAGTATGGGATTGTGTTTCATTATGATGGTGATTAATCCACAGAGTGAAAAGGTTCATCTACAATTGATGTTGCCACATCCTTAAGTCATTCTTTAGAGTCATCAGTTCATTTTCTTAGTAATTAACCTAACAGGGACTAGTTTAAGGTTAAGTGAATGAATAGAATTGTTTCAGGAGAGAAATTACAAGCAGGATGTCAGCACTTGTGAGCAACAGTTTAAAGAGGTTGAAGATCTTTTGGGTATTGATAAGATGGTACTTGGTAATAAATTATTGGTTCCTCATGCTACATGGTTAAGGGGACAGTTTAGCTCTTTGTGTACATAGACATCTGATATTTTAAGCGTTTTTTTTTAATTGAGATATAATTGACATGTAACATTATATTTCAGATGTATTGGGTGGGCCAAAAAGTTCGTTTTTCGTAAGATGGCTCTAACAGCACTTAGTTGTCTAACTTCATTTGAAACAATTTTGTTAGATTGTATGTGACAGCATGCATTTGAAAAAAGACTTATCAAAATTGGTGAATTTTTGTGTAGCCATTTTAATATTGAAGATGGAAGAGAACAACATTTTCAGCATATTATGCTTTATTATTTCAAGAAAGGTAAAAACGCAACTGAAACGCACAAAAAGATTTGTGCAGCATATGGAGAAGGTGCTGTGACTGAAAAATGTGTCAAAAGTGGTTCGCAAAGTTTCATGCTGGAGATTTCTCACTGGACAATGCTCCACGGTTGGGTAGACCAGTTGAAGTTGATAGCAATCAAATTGGAACAATAATTGAGAACAATAAACGTTAAACCACGCGGGAGACAGCCGACATACTCAAAATACCAAAATCGAGCTTTGAAAATCACTTGCACCAGCTTGGTTATGTTCATTGCTTTGATGTGTGAGTTCCACATAAGTTAAACGAAAGAAACCTTCTTGACCGTATTTCCACATGCGATTCTCTACTGAAACGTAATGAAAACATTGCGTTTTTAAAACAAATTGTGATGGGCGATGAAAAGTGGATACTGTACAACAATGTGGAACGGAAGAGATCGTGGGGCAAGCGAAATGAACCACCACCAACCACACCAAAGGCCAGTCTTCATCCAGAGAAGGTGATGTTGTATATATGGTGGGATTGGAAGGGAATCCTCTATTATGAGCTCCTTCCGGAAAACCAAACAATTAATTCCAATAAGCACTGCTCCCAGTTAGACCAACTGAAAGCGGCACTTGATGAAAAGCGTCCAGAATTAGTCTACAGAAAATGCATCATCTTCCATCAGGATAACGCAAGACCACGTGTTTCTTTGATGACCAAGCAAAAACTGTTAAAGCTTGGCTGGGAAGTTCTGATTCATCCGCCATATTCACCAGACATTGTACCTTCAGATTTCCATTTATTTCGGTCTTTACAAAATTCTATTAATGGAAAAAAATTTCAATTCCCTGGAAGACTGTAAAAGGCACCTGGAACAGTTATTTGCTCAAAAAGATAAAAAGTTTTGGGAAGATAGAATTATGAAGTGGGCTGAAAAATGTCAGAAGGTAGTGGAACAAAAGGGTGAATATGTTGTTCAGTAAAGTTCTTGGTGAAAATGAAAAATGTATCTTTTATTTTTACTTTAAAAACTGAAGGCACTTTTTGGCCCACCCAATACAATGTAATGGTCCAATATTTGTATAATTGTGAGATGATTACCACAATAAGTCTAAGTAACGTCTGTCATCATATATAGATAGAAAGTTTTTTTTCTTGCTTACCCCTATGTTTCCTTCTAGGAGTTTTATGATTTTAGATCTTATATTCAAGTCTGTAATCCATTTTGTTTATGTTGTACGATAATGGTCCAGTTTTATTCTTTTACATGTGGTTGTCCAGTTTTCCCAACACCATTTATTGAAGACTGTCCTTTCTCCATTGTATATTCTTGGCTCCTTTGTCATAAATTATTGACTGTTAATTAATTAATTGTTCTTAATTTTACTTTAAAGTTGTTTTGAAATAACAGAGTTGATAAACTTTTGTCAGTAAGAATCTGTGGAAATGTGTGGTATAAACAGTGTAAGTTGGGACTTACTTCCCTCCTGTGGGTTTGAGGTAGTTCACTAGTATCTTGTTTTCTGCTGTTTATGGGGTTGGAAGATCCTTTTTGGTTAAATTTTAACTCAGAAAGACAACATCTCCAAGTACATTTTCTGGGTTTTTTGTTTTTTTTTCTTTAAAGAAAATTGATTGTGCTTGAGTGGGCAGTACTCCATTTTTGTGGCCATAGCTGTTAGAAAAATTGAAGAAAAGACTTAATGCATGAATTAAATGTATTGAAAGTAAGTCAGGTTACTTGCTTAGATTTTTAAATGACATTAGAAATATGTTTTCAAACTGTATAATTCTTTAACTTTTGTTCTTTACATTTTTCATTCATATATAAATTCAAATATTGGCCTGACAAAGTATAATCTTAGTTGGTGACACTGACATATATTCCAAGACACTTTCTTTATTCTGTTATGTTGAACTTGTTCACCTCCATGATACCTTTTTAAAAGACTTCAGGTGTACTACAAACAGGATTTGCTGGCCAGTGATTGGGGTTTTTTTCCTCTTATCAAAAGAGATTAATGATATGTTCATTATCATTTGTTGATATTTACCTCCAAAAGGAGTACAGAAACTGTGCACACATCTGAACAAAAGAGAAATAATAGCAGTAATGTAATGTGTAGGTGTCTTTGTGGGGAGACTTGTGGATTTTAGAGGGGAATCAGGATTTTCTCTAAATGTTGGGTCATAGTGAAAGAGGATGGTTTGTTCAACTCTCCATCATCTCCGATAATGAAACAATTCAATTCAAGAAAGGTTATTCATAGATTATCTTCTCTTTTTAATGTCAGCTAGCTGAGTCCTCGAATGCTCCTATGAGCTGTTTGAGTCTGACTCCATTAACGCTCCTCATGTGTGATCAGCCACACATTACTATTCATACAAGGTCCATCTGTTCAAAACAAAAGCTGTTGTAGAGATTTTTATAGGTAATCTTCTCTTAGCAAGAACCTTTAGGTTCAGTGAAGTGTCTTTGTTGACTGTCTTATTTTTTAGTGAAAGTTTGGGGGGATTAATTTTTTTCTACTAATTAAACATGAAACATAGAATGGAGGCTTTGAGTATTACGAAGGGAATGTTCCCCAAGCTCAAGCACAATCACTTTGCTTTAATATTGGGTATTATCCTATATTGAATTGATATTTCAAGTCTAAAATATAATTAAGTAAGAAGACTGTGGGATCTGTTTATACTTACTTAAACTTAAACATTAAATTAGCCTACCATTTAGGATTTCTAAATATCAAAAAATGAAGGGATGCAAAACTTAGGGTCAGACTGCTTTGTTTGAAATTCCCTTGTAGAGGACATTGAGAGTTGTGTTAATGTACAGTCCACTCATTCTTTTGTCCTTCTAGGGTTTGGCACAAATACCAGTGGGAATAGTATTTTTGGAAGTAAACCAGGACCTGGAACTCTGGGAGCCGGGCTTGGTGCAGGATTTGGAACAGGTAAGGAACTGTACCATAAGATTTAGGAAGTGATACAACTAAATCTAATGCTGCAACTTAAGACCTTTGTTTGATCATATACATGGAAATAAGAGGCCTAGATTTTCATTTTCACAAATGGATTTAGAAAACATTCCCATATGCTTTACCAGATTTTAAAATGCTGGCACATTTATCTTAGAGGCTGTCTGTTCCTTTTGTACAAAATGTTTGTCCTCTGATAGTCCTGGTGTGCCTGGGATTTTCAGTACTTAATGTGTTATGTCAGAAGATACACATATTTTGAATTTTGGTCAGTCTTGCCAATTTTTAATTTGCCTTCCAAAAAGAATGCCAGTTTGCATTTTTGCTCATATTTTATAAAAGTGCCCATTTTTTCATACCCTTTCCATATTGTTGGGCTTCTTCATCTTTGTGTGCCTGATAGTGGAAGTTGGTATGTTCTGATTTACACTTCACTGATTACCGGTGAAGGATACCCTTGTGTATGTTTACTGGACATTTGAATCTTTCAGTTCTCTATTCATAATCATTGTTGATCATTGTTTCTTTATTTTTGAGAACGTTTTATATATTGTGGATATTAACTCTTTTGGGTCGTATGGTAAACTTCTTGAGCCTTTGAGCTTACTCAAATTCTACTACGTATATTTTGCAAGAAATAAAAACTAAAAAGCTGTAGTTTTTTGTACAATGTGATCCTTAAACTTAAGCAGAATATAACATCTGACATCATGTTCTCTTCTAATCCCAGAAGGAAAATTAACTTTGGTGTGGTCTTTTTCAAGGTAGTTTGATGCTAGACAGCTTATGAACCATAAACCTAAGCTGGGACAAGATGCTGCTCTAATGTCTGTTACCAGATATTTCCACTCAGTCTTTGTTTATCATTTAATTTTGTTTGTGATATCTTAATGTACAAGTTTTATTTTTATGTGGTCAAAGTTGTCATTCTCTCCTCTTTGGCTTCTGGGTCTTGCAGATTATGATTAGCAGTGCTTTATTTCTGTAGTCTAAGATTATAAAGTCGCCTATAACTTTTTTCCTGATGCTGTTGTCTTCTGTTCTACAATAATGTAATACCTCAACCTCTTTATTTATTTGAATATATTCGGTTTTCCTTGAACAGTTGTACCTCACAGACAATGAATCTCATTTTCACTGCTGTTATATAATCCTAATTCATGCTTTGCCCATATAAACTAAAAGCCAACTAAAATTAATAAAGAATTTTACACCCCCACCTTAGCAGCAATAGATCATGTAGGGAAACGAGAATTGTGAATCACTGAGTACACACTATTGAAATTCTTTGGTGGTCACGTCTGCTAAAGCAGACTTTTGGCTCTGAGAGGAATGTGTCTGGAGACTATCAGATATAAATACCCACATTAATGAATTCTGCATTTCATGGTATCACAATTAGGATAACATTGTAGCTTTGGACTGTGTTTTAGGGGGTCATTAGCTAAGTGGGTATTCCTATGTAGATAGCTTCTTGTTTTGAATGATAAGAGATTCAAACTCATACCTCAACAGAAGTACATTTTCATGTAACATAGGCCTTTGGGTACTTCATGAGTAGTTGACTGTAGAAACCTTAAGTGTACAAATACATAAATTTTTTGTACACCTAGATTTAAGTGACCAATCTTAGTGTAAAATGTTTTATATTATCCTTTGGTGTATGATTAAATCATGGGTGCATCAGTTTCTTGTTTCACACAGGTATTAACTGTCATTAGCACTATCAATAGTATGCCATTTTCTTGGTAGTTACTTAGTAACAATACTGAGAAGTTTTAGTTCTTAAAATTTTCTATGAAGCCATAAGTTTAAGGGTACATCTAGTAAAGTTTGTTACACTAAGATATACACAGAAAAATCTACCCAAAGCTAATAGGTACCATAGATAAAATTAAATTCTAACATTTATTAGAAAATCTCAATAAAGTATAACCATTTTTATTTATTCTTTGAGCATCCTTAGAGTTTTTAGGACCACTGTTACCATGGTGCCACCAGTATATCTTCCTTATGACTCCTACAACTACCTGTAAATATAACACAATTCATAAATTGACATTATTATACATCAGAATGTCCCTCAACTTGTGTAAGTCCTTTCACTAAGTATAAAAAGCCATTTGTACATAATATAAGACTGATCTGGATAAAATACAGGTTTTTATTATTTTGTAGGTTATTGAAATATAGTGATTTTTAGACTGTTTCATGATTCTTCCTTCAGGGCTAATGCAAATACACACCCATCCAGAACAGAAATTTTTACCCATTTTATATATTCAGGTTTCATCTAAGCCTTTTGTTTAGGAGTGGTAAGGAGGTTTTGTTCTCTGGGAGAAAAAAGAAGAATCCTGAAATTTTTACTGTAAACCATGTTCTTTAAGGGAGTAATATAGGGACTTCCCTGGGGGTGCAGTGCTTAAGAATCCGCCTGCCAACGCAGGGGACATGGGTTCGAGCCCTGGTCTGGGAAGATCCCACATGCCGCGGAGCAGCTAAGCCTGTGCGCCACAACTATGGAGCCTGCGCTATAGAGCCCACGTGCCACAACTACTGAAGCCCGCGTGCCTAGAGCCTGTGCTCCACGACAAGAGGAGCCACTGTAATGAGAAGCCCGCGCACCGCAACGAAGAGTAGCCCCCACTTGCCACAACTAGAGAAAGCCCACGCGCAGCAATGAAGACCCATGCAGCCAAAAATAAATAAATTTTTTCAAAAAGGAAGTAATATGGGCTTCCCTGGTGGCGCAGTGGTTGAGAGTCCGCCTGCCGATGCAGGGGACGCGGGTTCGTGCCCCGGTCCGGGAGGATCCCCCATGCCGCGGAGCGGCTGGGCCCATGAGCCATGGCCACTGAGCCTGTGCGTCCGGAGCCTGTGCTCCGCAACATGAGAGGCCACAACAGTGAGAGGCCCACGTACCGCAAAAAAAAAAAAAAAAAAGGGAGTAATATAATTTTAGTTTTTCTTGGAATTTTCACCAGTTTCTAATGGGTTGGAACTTTAAAAGAAGTCTTATTCCCTGTTTCAAAGCTGGGTTTTTTAAGGTGAAATAATCCCATTGCTATATTGTTATCTTATTATTATTAGAGTTGGACAGTTAAGGAATGCTTTGTTCATTTAGGAGTCATCCTCATTAATTTATATTGTAATGCATTCTCTGAGTGTAAACTTCCTATCCTTTTTTTGGGGTTGCAATCTCAAGACAGTTTCCATTTGATATTTTTGACCTCCAAGTATTATATTATATGTTTGAAGTGATTTTCCTGGTAAACCATATCTCTGTCAAGAAACATTTGTATGTTAAAAAGAACTTCAGGGCTTCCCTGGTGGTGCAGTGGTTGAGAGTCTGCCTGCCGATGCAAGGGACACACGGGTTCGTGCCCCGGTCCGGGAAGATCCCACATGCCACGGAGCGGCTGGGTCTGTGAGCCATGGCCGCTGAGCCTGCACATCCGGAGCCTGTGCTCCGCAACGGGAGAGGCCACAGCAGTGAGAGGCCCGCATACCACAAAAAAAAAAAAAAAAAGAACTTCAGATCTTCCAAATTGCTATTAACTTTTTCTTTGGGGTGGGGGAGGGATGGAAAAATGTTTTTAATTTATGCCAATAACTTATCCTAAAAAAACTAAATTCTTCCCACTTTACACTTTAAAATCATTGCCAACAGCACGGTCCATAAGCAAGATTCATTAAGCTTTAAAACATTACAGGTTTCTGCAGCGGCCTTCTCCCTGGTGAAGATAAGTTCTTATTTCATCCACAGATTTAGGCTGAAACTTGAATCTGTTTAGTAACCTCATCACAAGGCATTCAGCTTTTTATAAAACAAAAAAAAAATTGTCGGAAATAGTTTTCATGAGACGGTATACTTGAAAGTGTTACTTTTTGCTCTTCAAAGAAGATATATTGGATTTGGTTTTCTATAACCTGCATGTTAGTCAAAAAGGTGACGTTTTAATTGGTTCAGTTGAGTATTTGATTTGCAGATACTGAAATTTAAGGAGAATTGACAATTTTGAAATTCTTTAGAAATCTGTTTTACTATAGAGTAGCAATTAAGAGCCCTGGTTGTATTGTCAGATGCATCGAGGTGTGAACTCTGGTTTCACCACTTACTACGTTTGTGACATTGAGCTAATTATTAAAGCCTCCATTTTCTCTTCTGTAAAATAGGGACAATAGTTCCTGCTTCAGGCTTGTGAAGGTTAAATGAGATGATAGTAGTTAATATCTAATGAATGTTAGTATCTACCAGACCTCTACAATGCTTAATATGTGTTTATTTTAATCGTAGGATAAATATCTAAGCTATGTATTATTATCTCATGTTACAGTTGAGGAAACTGAAGCACAAAGAGGTTAAGTATTTTGCCTATGATACATACGATGTACTCAACAGTTCTTGGCATGTAGTTAGCATTTACTGTATTAGATTTTTTTTTGAAATGAGTGGTTATTATGAAGTTTCCAAATGTATTACATTTTTAAGTAACTGACCTCTGGCGTAACATTCAAAGGATCTTCTGTGGCGCTTTTTCTTTCCTCTTGTCTCCATAGCTCTTGGTGCTGGACAAGCATCTTTATTTGGGAACAACCAACCTAAGATCGGAGGGCCTCTTGGTACAGGAGCCTTTGGGGCCCCTGGATTTAATACTACGACAGCCACTTTGGGCTTTGGAGCCCCCCAGGCCCCAGTAGGTAAGTGTCAGTCACTTTAGAAGCCTTTACTCAGTTTATTTCTTGCTAATACTTAACTTGCTGACTTGATTTTCCGCCCCACCCTATCCCGTCCCTACCAAAGCGGTATATTACACATAGGTCATTAAACAATCATGTAGTGCAGAAGCACTTATAATAGGTCCTGACCTTCCCCACTTCCCCACTCCTAGGTTTACTCCCCCAAAGAAACCACTTTTGTTACAGCTTTTAATTCATCTGGCATGTAAGTAAGTTTATATCTCTGAATGATGTGCTTATATTGCTGTGTTTTGCTTAAGTCTACATATATCAATATTTAACTTGTTAATGGTAGATGAGAATTTAGCTCAGTTATCAGCTCTGTTTTTTATTCACTTCTCCCAATATATCTGTTTACTAAATTCCCTAAGGTTAGGGGGTTTTTTTTGTTGTTGTTGTAGCTGAATTTGAGACATTTTTTAAATATTACTTATTTGGTTGTGCCAGGTCTTAGTTGCGTCTCATGGGCTCCTTAATTGCGGCTTGCTGACTCCTTAGTTGTGGCATGCAAACTCTTAGTTGCAGCATGCATGTGAGATCTAGTTCCCTGACCAGGGATCGAACCCAGGCCCCCTGCATTGGGAGCGCAGAGTCTTATCCACTGTGCCACCAGGGAAGTCCCCCACAAGTTTAGTTTTATCTATTAAAGTGTTTTTCATACTTCATTTGTTTGAATACCCCTTCCTAGTTTTTGCTATATCTGCCTGCCACCTTTGTTATTATTTCTTATTTAAAATTAACTTACTTTGTAACTTAAATATCTTTTTTTAAAGAAAATTATGTTTTACCAAAAATAAAAAACTGATGTCACCTGGCAGATATAGAGTAACTGAGATGGATGGATGGATGGATGGATGGAAGGAAGGAGAGAAGGAAGGAGTGAGTCTCTGTACCATTAAATTCATCTCCTGTATTATCATGATCCATGTTTCACATTTTGAGAAGCCATGCAAATTTCCATGTCCTTACATACTTTGCAAATTTAAGCCATGTCTGTCAACTAGGAGATAGTATTTCTTGAGTCCCCTTGGTCAAGTAAGGCTAATAGTGCTCTTCCTTACCCTTCTTTTTCTGTCATTTCTTTGCCCTTTTTATATTTTTGTATTGATAAAGTTGATAAAGTACTCTCTCCTAATAATTACTGTCTTTTTTTCTTTGGGGAAAGAATAAAAGTTTCAAATGAGCATAGCATTTTATTATAACTGTGAAAATATTGCTACTTAACCAAGTAATCTTTTCTCATACAGCTTTTTCTTTGTCCTGGAACTTCTAATTTTTTTCCCTTGCATTACATTACCTGCCCTTATCACCTTCTTAACACTAGTCCAAATTCTTAAGGGTAGTATTAGAATTCTTTTACCCTGGATACCTCATTTTTTGATCTCTCTGTCCTCCTGTAGCAGTATGAACTCTGATTACTCCCTAGGCCTTCAGCATTGCTCTAGTATATTCCCTTCAAGTCTACTCAGTGGGGACTGCTATGTCCTGGATATAGGGTTTTCCTCTATTTCCTAAATTTTCTGGAATGTGTCTTCAAGTAACATGGATATGAAAGGTAAACTTTGACTACTTACAGTTCTGAAAACATCTTCATTTGTTCCACACACTTTAATGTTATGGAATTCTGGTGTAAAAATAATTCACCCTCAGAACTTTGACGATACTTCTTGGATTAACCATCTCTGATAAGAAGTCTAATGCCTTTCTGATTCTTGAGACTTGTTACCCCCAGGCTCACAACCATTTAGGATTGTCCCTTTGTTCTGAAATTTCAGTGATTTGCTTAGACCTTTTCTGTCTTTTTTCTTTTTTGGCCACGCCATGAGGCATGCAGCATCTTAGTTCCCTGACCAGGGATTGAACCTGGGCCCCAGCAGTGAGAGCGCCGAGTCCTAACCTCTGGACCACCAGGGAATTCCTAGAGCTTTTCTGTCTTAACATTTGATTTTTTTCACCCATGTTTCTACTTTCTAGAAGTTTTTTTTTAATTGTCTTCTGAATCATCCTTTTGGATTTTTTTTTACTGTCTTTCTCATTCTCTGGAAGTTCCTTTTTTTAAGCATCCAGTTCTTAGATGCAGTTTTTTTCTTGAAACTCTGAATTTAATTGGCATTAAAATTTTTTTAGAATTCTTCTGTTCCTTAAATTTTCAGGATTATTTTTGTGGTTTTTTTGTTTGTTTTATTTTTGTTTTGATCCTATTCTTTAATACTCAGTGATGCTTTCCAGTCATATTTAAGAATAAAATAATAAAAATCTCACTGGCAACTTGTGTACCTGGGTAGAGCATTTTCATCAGTAGATTTCATTTGATAAGTAGCCCAGGGACCAGCTATTAGCCAAGGGTCCTCTAAATGTTAGAATATCACATTCTTAGCTCTGGGATGATGCAGGTCCCCTTGTTGCCCTTGTTAACTTGATTTCATCAGAGGAACTCTCTCTGATATTTTGACTTATCTGTTGAGCATCAGGGATTAGGAGGATGACAGGGTATAGTAGTTGTTGTGTATATATGCTTTGCATTGGTTCTTCTCTCCTTCCACAGTCTCAGTTCATCAAATTTAGTCTTCTTGAATCTCTCAGCTTTCTGTGCTTCAGGCAGATAGTCCCTCCTTTTGGCTGTAATCCCCTTTGAGTGTACTCCAAGGTATGGTTTACTCTCTCCTGCTTGTCCACTTCTTTCTTCTAGGCATTTGTTATATTTTCTCATCTGTTCATTTACTACCTTCCTATTCTTTGTCATTGTGGGCTGTGTAGATATTTTAATTTGTTTTATCCATAGCTTTAAATTAGGTCTTTGGAGCTAGCAGAGGTGAATTAGAACTCTAATTTCTCTGTGAAAATTAGAATCAGTTTTATCATAAAATTATATTCAAATTTTATTTGTTTTCCTTAGTTTTGATTTTAGTAGGAGGTAGCATAAATACCATAACCTGCTATTTACATAGATAGCTTTTGAATGGTTTTTAATAATCCATCTTTTCCCAAAGCCAATAAAAAGTTCCTGACATGAATTTGATATTACAGTTATATACAGTAGTGTTTCTGCTCATTTAAATGTAGTTGTATTGATTTAGAATGTACATCTTTGCATCACAGGATCTTAGTTATAAGGTGCTTTAGAGCTTGTGGGAGTCCGTTACTTAAAAGCCTTGGCTATGGTGGCTTTCTTACAGGTTAGTCCAGTCCATTGTTTTGTTCAGGTTGATTAGAAACCAAAACCTGCCTTTATAGAATTTCCACCCGGTGGTTCTACTTCTATCTCCTAAAGCCAAGCAAAATCAGTCTCCTACAATTTCTTTGTGGTAACCTATTGCCTTTCTTTCAGATAAAGTATCAGTTTCGTCTGGTCTCAGAAGACTTGATTTTTATACCTTTTTTCTATCTCTTTAATCATTTGGTTATGATATGGTTTTTCAGTATGTTTTCAAATTATTATGACCAGAACTGAATATAACACCAGTAAATGATAGTTTAACTAGCGCTTATGCTTGCTTATTCTCTTATTTTTGCTAACTTATCAGCTCTCTTTTCTGTATTTTATTTGAAATAATTCAGTTAACAGAGAAAATTTCATATTTAAACATACAGAAATAAAGACATCCTCACACACTTTCCTAATTACGTATGTTTGAATTTGTTGAGGAAGTTTTTATTTGAGCATACCCAGGAGGGGTGACCTATACTTGTTATATGGTGGGATCAGCTAGTGCTGGTCAGTGTTTTTCTTTTAATTAATTAATTTATTTGGCTGTGTTGGGTCTTAGTTGCGGCTCACGGGATCTTTCGTTGCTGCGCAGGGGCTTCTCTCTAGTTGTGGCGTGCGGGTTTTTCTCTCTCTAGTTGTGGTGTGTGGGCTCCAGGGCGCGTGGGCTCAGTGGTTTGCGGCACGCAGGCTCTCTGGTTGAGGCACGCGAGCTCAGTAGTTGTGGCGCGCAGGCTTAGTTGCCCTGTGGCATGTGGGATCTTGGTTCCCCGCCCAGGGAGCGAACCTGCATCCCCTGCATTAGAAGGCAGATTCTTTACCACTGGACCACCAGGGAAGTCCCTGATCAGTGTTTTTTTAATGTGTAATTGGCTGTCAGGTAACAAACTGACTAGTGAATATCAGAGTTCATTAAAAATATCCAGGGTTTTTTTAATCTTATTGAATAGTCCACAGAACAACATTATGTTATTGGGTGGCTACTTTTCTGTATTTTTTTCTCACCAGTAGTCTTAAATTGGATTTAGGAGCTTTCTGAATACAGATGCTTTACTATATGATCATTAAATTGACATCTCCTCTGGGTTTCACAATCCTGAGCAAATTTGTACCCTCTCCTAAAATATCAACATACAGTGTTTTAGTATTTAGTGAATACATCCAGTTTTAAGAATGCTTAATTTGACTACAGTGGATCTACCCCTTTTCATTAATTTTATTTTAACTGTTTTGAGTTTGTTGTTGATGCTGCTATTGTCTCTCCACTCCCCCACCCCCCACTCTGCTCCATTTTATTAAATTTTTCAAAATTTTTTGTTTGTGGCACTTCTTTTCTGTGGATTATCCCAGCCGCTCTGCAGCATGCGGGATCTTCCCGGACCGGGGCATGAACCCATGTCCCTGCATCGGCAGGCGAACTCTCAACCACTGTGCCACCAGGGAAGCCCTGATTTGATTTTTTTACCAGTATTTTTTTTTGAAATATTTATCTTGTGAAGAGGTTTCTTCATCAATCAGGGTACAGTGCAGATTTTTTTGTTGCTGTTTTCTTTTTACCGTGTACAATTGTAGATCATTGTTCCTGTCTGATGACGTTTCTTGTTACACTTTTTTTTTTCTCTATTTCTTTATTTTATTTCTTTCTTTATTTTTTTGGCTGTGTTGGGTCTTCGTTGCTGTGCACAGTCTTTCTCTGGTTGCAGCGAGCGGGGGCTACTCTTCTTTGCTGTGCACGGGTTCTCATTGTGGTGGCTTCTCTTGTTGCAGAGCATGGGCTCTAGGCACGCAGGCTTCAGTAGTCACAGCACACAGACTCAGTAGTTGTGGCTTGCGGGCTCTAGAGCGCAGGCTCAGTAGTTGTGGCTCATGGGCTTAGTTGCTCCGTGGCATGTGGGATCTTCCTGGACCAGGGCTCAAACCCGTGTCCCTTGCATTGGCAGGCGGATTCTTAACCACTACGCCACCAGGGAAGCCCTGTTCTTACACTTTGAAAGAAAATGGGGTGATCTTTTTTTCCTTTCAATTTTTACTTAAATGGAATATGAATATCAAATGCAAATAGTAAATATAAGGATGCCTTAACAGCCATTTTCATTTGCTACCCTCTTCCTCTATATTCTCAGTATACTTAATATTTTTTATTCTGGAATTTTTTACTTATTAAATCAAAGATACTTTATTTCCACATTGTCATTTTTAACAACTACTTAATCCACCATGTTGATGAATCATGATTTTTACAACTGTTAATGTTGGACGTAGGTTGTTTCCAAGTCTTGACCATTACAGATAACGTTCAGTGAACACTTACAAATATGTCTTTATTTTCCTTCTAGTTTGATTAAGTCCTTGGGTTAGATTTTTATGATTAAAATTATTAGGTTAAAAAATATAAAAACGTTACTTGCTCTGTGTACTGTCATATTGTTTCTTTTAGACATTAAACCAATTTGCAGTGTTTCTGGAAGTCAGACTGATCCCTTTTTATATAGCTATGCCATTGATAGATAATGAGGTAGATATAAAATTTCTTCACCATTGTTTAGGTTTACATTTCTTTGATTGTTGGCAATAATGAACACCTAAGTAAAATTTTATGTGTGTTGTCTCTTATGAAGTGCTCCACATATCTTTGACCTTTTAGATTATTTGATTGTTGATTTTCTTCACAGTTTGCTCCTTTGCTCTCAACCAGTAATGCCACTGAGTGAGTCTGAACATTTTGAAGAGAATCTCAAGTTCTCTTGATTTAAGGCACTGGATCCTTGGACTGACATCTTGCTTTTTCTTTTCTTTTTTTAAAAAGCTTTGACAGATCCAAATGCTTCTGCTGCCCAGCAGGCTGTTCTCCAACAGCACATCAATAGTCTGACATACTCACCTTTTGGAGACTCTCCTCTCTTCCGGAATCCCATGTCAGACCCTAAGAAGAAAGAAGAGGTAAGTTTAAGGATGTTTCTATAAAATCTGTTCTCAGAGTAGGAGAAACTTAGGTGTAATTAAGCTTTTAAGACGCATTATTTATGCTTTTCACTAGGCCAGGGGGTAAATTATTTTTGTATCTGGAAGGCAGCATGACAGTGAAATAAGTGTTGAACTGGAAGTGAAGGCTGAGACTTTTCAACAGCCCTGATATGAGGCAGATATTATACTCATTTTATAGTTGAGCAAACTAAGGCTCACAGAGGCTGATTTCTCTAACATCATAATGTCTTAAGCGGCAAATCAAAATTCTTTTCTCCTGATTTCTGCATAGCTTTGTCTTAATCTCTTAGGCTCTAGAAATGATCTTGTGCTCACTGTGTTGTGGCATTGAAAGTAGTCTTTGGTCGGTTTAATCCTTTTTTACCACTTACAGTCTGTGAGATATTGGGCATCTCCTTTTGCCTCTCTGAAATGTGTTTCATCTGTAGAATGGGAATAGCAATTCTGTTCAGTGTTGAGAATTAGAGTAAGTTGCTCAGTATACAGAAATTATTATTTAGCCATTTATGTCTCACTAGTTACTGTGTTCAGCACTGAGGATACCTAATAAAAGTAAACAAGAATTTATTCTCTAAGAGCTTGCTATCTAGTGAGGAAGATCAGACCTGTACATGCTTAAATTTACTCAGCTTTAGTATAGTATATGCAATAATAGATGAGCCCATCAACTGATGAATGGATAAACACAATGTTGTATGTCTATATAATGGAATATCATTCAGCCATAAAAAGGAATGAAGTGATGATCCATGCTACAACATGGATGAATCTTGAAAACATGCTAAGTCAAAGAAGCCAAACGCAAAGGCCACATGATTCTATTTATATAAAATGTGTAGAATAGGCAAATCCATAGAGACAGAAAGTACATGCTTGCCAAGAGACAGAGGGGACTTCCCTGGTGGTCCAGTGGCTAAGACTCCACACTCCCAGTGCTGGGGGCTCGGGTTTGATCCCTAGTCAGGGAACTAGATCCCACATGCTGCAACTAAAGATTCCACATGCTGTAACTAAAAGGTCCCACATGCCACAACTAGGATCTGACACAGCCAAATAAATAATAAAATAAATGAATGTTAAAAAAAAAAGAGATAAAGAGAGGAATTGGGAGGCATGGGATTTCTTTTTGGAATGAGGGAAATGTTCTGGAATTTAGTGGTTGGTGGTTGTACAGCCTCGTAAATATACTAAAACTCAACTGAATTAAATGCATTAAAATGGTGAATTTTATGTTAGTGAATTTCATGTTAATAAATATTTTAAAATATCACAGAGGGAAGAGCATAGATTCTTGGGTAAGTTTGATAAAGGTTTTCAGAAGAGGTAAGGTTTAATTTTTTTTGAGAACATATGTAGAAGTTGGTAGATCTAGGTCAAGACATTCCAAGCAAAGGCACAGAATTGTGAAAGATCTCAAAAGAGATTTGGGAAGGTTTGTTGTTACTGAAGTGTAAACAGTCTGCATTGTGAAGAGAAGAATAAACTGTGACAGTTTTTATATTTTAGATATTGTTGTTTCAAGTGTTATATAATCCCATGTATACTGTTTAGAAAAACAAATGTATAACATCCTAAAGATACTATGGAGACATAGTAAAGGTGCCATCAAAACCAACCTGAAGGGCTTCCCTGGTGGCACAGTGGTTGAGAGTCCGCCTGCCGATGCAGGGGACACGGGTTCGTGCCCCGGTCCGGGAAGATCCCACATGCCGTGGAGCAGCTGGGTCCGTGAGCCATGGCTGCTGGGCCTGCACGTCCGGAGCCTGTTGCTCCGCAACGGGAGAGGCCACAACAGTGAGAGAGGCCCGCGTACCACACACACAAAAAAAGCTAACCTGAAGACTAATTAATTTAGTTGTATGTCTCCTCCACTAACTTTTAATACCCTCAAAAATCAGGGAGAGTATTTGTATTATTTTAAATTTCTTTTTCTTTTCTTTCTTTATTTTTCTTTTCTTTCTTTCTTTTCTTTCCTTCCTTTCTTTTCCTTCCTTCGTTCCTTCCTTCCTTCGTTCCTTCCTTCCTTCCTTTCCTTCCTTCCTTCCTTCCTTTCCTTCCTTCCTTCCTTCCTTTCCTTCCTTTCTTTCCTTTCTTTCTTCGTTGCTGCACACCGGCTTTCTCTAGTTGCAGTGAGTGGGGGCTGCTCTTCGTTGTGGTGCGCAGTCTTCTCATTGCAGTGGCTTCTCTTGTTGCAGAGCATGGTCTCTAGGCACATGGGCTTCAGTAGTTGTGGCATTTGGGCTCAGTCATCGTGGCTCGCAGGCTCTAGAGCATAGGCTCAGTAGCTGTGGCACACGGGCTTAGTTGCTCCGCAGCATGTGGGATCTTCCTGGGCCAGGGCTCGAACCCGTGTCCCCTGCATTGGCAGACGGATTCTTAACCATTACACCACCAGGGAAGTCCCAACTGTATTATTTTTATTCTTAGTGTTTGACTCATGGTAATTATCAGCATTTATTAAATGGTGGATAAATAAAGGCTAATATCTATCCATTTTTTTCAGAGTGATGTAGATTGCATAAAAGTTGAATATTTATGGCTGTGTCTCAGTTTTTCTTGAAGGATAAGATTTTTGGTTTAATTGAAAAATAATTAGGCTTAGAATTATTTTGGTATTTTCTTAAAATTGAATGTAAATATTGTCGTCTTTGTTTTAGAAAGCAAAACAACTGCAGGCTATTCTCTTTTGTAAGATGAAGAGAAACGCACAAGGTATATTAATATGTTAGTACATTTCGATTTACAAAGCACTTCAGATGCAGTATCTCAATTACATTTTGAAACAAGTCAGACACACCCAGTGAAATGGGGGCTGGGGAGATGAATGAAAATCAATTATAGAGAAATAAAGACAGTTACATTAGCATTCAGTTACAAAGCATTACTTTGTACATTAGCATTCAGTTACAAAGCATTACTTTGTATGTAAGAATGCTAATTAGCATTAGCATTCTTACATACAAAGTTGGGTGGGAAATCCTTGTGTTCTGAGAGCCAAGACTCCAAGAGGGATCTAGCAGGTGAATGGCAGAGATGAGGTATGAACTCTGGTCTTCTGATTTTTAAGGCCAGTATCATATTTGAGTTAAACTAGAACTGTCCTTGATTTTTTTGTTTTTCAGAGATTGAAACCGACAAATCCAGCAGCCCAGAAGGCTCTCACAACACCTACGCATTATAAACTGACACCCCGCCCTGCCACCAGAGTCCGACCGAAGGCTTTACAAACAACAGGCACAGCCAAGTCACACCTCTTCGATGGGCTAGATGACGATGAACCATCCTTAGCCAATGGAGCATTCATGCCCAAGTGAGTTTCTGTTAAATTAGATGTAAAATATTAATATAAACTAAGTATAAAACTGTTTACTTAAATGTGCTACAAATGTTATATATACATTTTTTTCTTAATGTGATAAATATAGAATATCATGAAGAAGAATAAAAATAACTCAGTCACTCCCAGAGATAATCATAGTTAACATGTTTTGGTTAACATCCTTCAAGTTTTGCCTATATCATGTTATTTGGTTTTGTTTTTGATAAGCTAGTGCTAGTGCTTACATTATTTTAAGCAGAAGACACTGTTTTCTTACAACTCAAATTGGCCAAACTAGTTAAGAAAAAATATATATACGTATACACACATTTGTTTTCATTCCTACACATATAGATTTTTTTTTTTTTTTTTTTTGCGGTATGTGGGCCTCTCACTGTTGTGGCCTCTCCCGTTGCGGAGCACAGGCTCTGGATGCACAGGCTCAGCAGCCATGGCCCACGGGCCCAGCCGCTCCGCGGCATGTGGGATCTTCCCAGACCGGGACACGAACCCGCGTCCCCTGCATTGGCAGGCGGACTCTCAACCACTGCGCCACCAGGGAAGCCCACATATAGATATTAAATAATAAAATAACTAATTACATTGAAAATAAATTCAGGAAAGTATGTAGAAGAGTTGTTGGTAAACATTGAAAATTATACTTACAGTATGCAAACATGCCTTATTAGAGTGTTACTATATATGCATGGGGGAAAAAAACAAGAAAAATACATACCAAAGTGTCAACAGTAGTTAACTTCTGGAGATATAATTTCAGGGCATTTCATTTCTAAGTTGTTTATTTTTCTAGATGCATTGCTAAACACACACAGAGGCTTTTTTAAAATACCGAATACTTTTCTAATCAGAAAGGAAAGCTTTTTTTTTTTTTTTTAAAGCTTTGGGGGGAAAAGTAGAAATTCATCTCTTATAGTTCTTAGTCTGTGAATGTTATAAAGTGTAAAAAATTATCACTCCTTTTTTTCTCTTAAAAGTATGTTGGACAGCTGCTTCAGAAAAGATGGAAAGTCCGATTTTATGCATTTCTTTAGAACATCACTGGATTATTTTGAAGGCAGGGACTGTGTATTATTCACGTTTATGTCCCCAGCATTTAGCAAATTGTTTGGCACAGAGTAAATAAAAAGGGCTTAGAGTCACCCTTTTTAGTCCAGTCATTAGATCAACAGCTTTCAGGGCAATTTCACCAGGTCTTAGGATCTACAAATATGATATACAAATAGAGAGGATTGGAGTGGGAAAGCACACGTTTTGCTGTTAATATGGTATCCCCTTCCTGGCTCCTACTTCTGTGGTGTTGCTCTCAACAGTCTTTACTTGATGTATTGGAAGTACACGGTTTACCTGTCACTTTTCCTTGATTTACTTTCCTGGAAATGTGGCTTCCAGGAACCCCCCACTTTTCTAGTTTTGTTCCTACCTTACTGGTTGCTCCTTCTGTCTCCCTTGCTGGTTACTCTTCTTCCTGGCCTCTTAAAATTGGAGTGCCCCTAGGCTCAGTTCTTGATCACATTATCTTTACTCACTCCCAAAGTGATTTAATTTAATTCAAGACTTTTTGATCATCTGTAGTCTAATTCTCAAACTTTTATCTCCAGCCTGGACCTCTCTCGCAAACTCCACACTCATATCCAATGTCCAGCCCTACTCAACATCTCCACTTGCATGTCTAATAGACATTTATTTCAAAATTAACATGTCCAGAACTGAACTGATCTTCCACCTTAAAGCTGTTCCACCCAAAGCCTTTCCTGTTGCAGATAATTGCATTTCTATCACCCTAGTTGCTCAGGCCAAAAATTTTGGAATCATCATTGACTTTTTTCATACATCCCATATCTAAGCCATCAGCAAATCTTTGTTCTACCTTTAAAAGTTATCCAGAATCTGACCAATTCTTACCACCTTCACTGCTACTAATTACCTTGACCCAAGGCACCATCATCTCTTGACTGAATTATTGCAATATTCTCCTAACTGATCTTTTTGCTTTTACCCTTGTTCCTTTGCATTCTGTTCAGAATAAAGCTAACAGTGATTCCTTTGAAGTTTAAGTCAGACCACGTCACTTTCTGTCCAAAACTCAATTGTGGTTCATACTTCACCCAGTAAAAGCTGAATTCCTTACAGTGGCATATGAGGCCCTGTAAGATCTGATGTTCCATTACCTCTGTAAACACATCTACTACTGTCTTCACTGTTTACTCCACCATAATCTCCTTGCTGCTGTTAGGACAAGAAAGGCATGCTATTGCCTTTGGATCTTTCCTCCAATTGTTCTCTTTGCCTAAAACACTTCTCCCCATAAATCCTAATAGCTAACTCTCTTGCTCTTTACTCAAATGTCACATTGGTGAATACTACCCTGGCCACCCTATTTTAAATTTTACCCATCTTTTCTCTTGTCAGAACTCCCCATGTTCTTTTATTTATTTATTTTTTCTGCCAGTTATGCCAGCATCATCTGTTAAACAAACTGCACCATTCCCAAGGGAATTTAAATGCTACTTTGATGTATTAGGTGATTCTCTATTCAAGTTATATGCTTGTTCGTTTGCATGTGTGTTTATTCTTTTTTTTTTAAGTTTTAAATAACTTATTGAAATATAGTTGATTACAATGTTGTGGGGGGTTTTGTTTTTTTGGCTGCGTTGGGTCTTTGTTGCTGCGCAAGGGCTTTCTCTAGTTGCGGCGAGCAGGGGCTACTCTTCGTTGCAGTGCGCGGGCTTCTCATTGCAGTGGCTTCTCTTGTTGTGGAGCACGGGCTCTAGGCATGTGGGCCTCAGTAGTTGTGACTTGCAGGCTGTAGAGCACAGACTCAGTAGTTGTGGCACACGGGCTTAGTTGCTGTGAACAAGACACATTCCTCTGTCACAAACTATGGGGGAAGAAAGATGTTGACAAAATAATCACAAGTGAGACAAGTGACAGAAGTAGAGATTGCCACTGTAGGAGAGACTAACAGAATGATGAAGGAAAGCTTCTCTGAGGATGTGTTGTTTAAACTGAAGAGGGATAGGGAGGACTGTCAGGCAGAGGGAGTATTTTGTTATGTTTCTGGTTTTAAATACACATATATTTTTTCAAGCGGATATAATTTTATTTTCCAGTTTTTTTTCTGTCTTGTATTTATCAAGATAGTCTCTCCCCCCACCGCCCCATTTATAGAAAATACTGGAAAGTGCAAGTTGTTGCCTGGGCATGAGGGAGAGGTCTTGGAGGGATAGAAAGGAGAGATTACAAGGTGTATGAGGAGACTTCTGGGTATTTATGGCTGTGTTGTTTTTCTTGATTGTGATGATGGTTTCACTGGCGTATACACATTTCAAAACTTATACACATGTCAAAACTTAATATGTGCTGTTTACTGTATGTCAGTTCTGAACTAATAAGTAAATGTAGCAAGGTTGTGGGAAACAAGTTCAATACAAGTTCAAACAAGTAACTCTTATTCCTATATCGCTATATTCCTATAAGCCAAGTGAGGGCAGTGACGTAAATATGGCGAAATATACATGAATCTGTCACTTGTTTTTACTTATGAAATATTTCATTGTTGAAATAAATCTGGTGTTCAAAGTCACATAGTTTTGCTTCACAAATTGTGCGACACTTTTCTGTTCTTTGGCTTCTTGTGTCTGTTCTTTGTACCTGTCTCACCTTGATATTTCTGATTCCAGTCCTCTTCACATTTGCCTGACACTGTTTTTATGTTTCATATTTAGTTCTTTGTTTTTTACTTGTACGTTCTTCATGTGAAACATTTAATTAAGCCATCTTCTCTCCTGCCCCCCACCCCACCCCTGTTGCTGTGTTTCCATCCATTACAGCTAATATTTTCTGTGATCACTAGGTTGTTCGCTCTTTGGCCAGAAGGGACCCTTTTATGTTGGCTCCTAAGTCCTTTCCATAGACCCTGATAGTGTTTGGTAACTTACTTTCTTTTTTTTTTTTTAACTTTTTTTCCTAATTAATTAATTTATTTATTTATTTTTGGCTGTGTTGGGTCTTCGTTTCTGTGCGAGGGCTTTTTCTCTAGTTGCAGCAAGCGGGGGCCACTCTTCATCGCAGTGCGTGGGCCTCTTACTACCGCGGCCTCTCTTGTTGTGGAGCACAGGCTCCAGACGCGCAGGCTCAGTAGTTGTGGCGCACGGGCCTGGTTGCTCCGCGGCATGTGGGATCCTCCCGGACCAGGGCTCGAACCCGCGTCCCCTGCCCTGGCAGGCAGATTCTCAACCACTGTGCCACCAGGGAAGCCCAACTTACTTTCTTGTAGAGTTCACCATGTAAAATTTTGTCCAGGACTTTTTTTGCCTTCTGTGTTCCTGATTTAGATTGGCTTGGATGTTCCTGTCTTATAATTTCCTTACCCAGTTTTGGTATAAAAATTAGGCTGACCTCACAAATTATATCATTTCCTCTATTCTCTGGAAGACTTTGGGTAAGATAGGCCTTTCCCCACCCCCCCTTCCATTAGATGTTGGATACTAGTGAAGATACGAGTCTGAAGTATTATTTGTAGTAAGGTGTTTTGTTTTAATTATTGACTTTAAAGTTATAGGACATCAGCTTTTTCATTTTTTTGAGTCACTTTTGACAAGTTATGTTCTTATAATATTCATTTCAGCTCATTAAAATTCCAAACTTACTGGCATAAAGTTGTTTAAAAATATCCTTACTGTCTTTTTCATTTTAGTAGAATCTGTGGGGATGTCTGTGTTTTCATTCCTGACATGTAGGTATTTTGTGCCTTCTCATTTTAGCAATGTGGTCAGGGATCTACCAGTTTTATTGACCACTTCAAAGAACTAACTTATGGCATTATTGATGCTCTTGAGTCTAATTCCTCTTTCATTAATTTTTAATTTTATTTATCATATTTTCACTAATATTTATTTTTAGTCCATTCCCCCCTCTTTTTAAAAAAAAAATTATTTTATTTTTGACTGCATTGGTTCTTTGTTGCCTGCACGCGGGCTTTTCTCTAGTTGTGGCAAGCGGGGGCTACTCTTCGTTGCACTGCACAGGCTTCTCATTGCGGTGGCTTCTCTTGTTGTGGAGCATGGGCTCTGGGTGTGCGGGCTCAGTAGTTGTGGCTCACAGGCTCTAGAGCTCAGGCTCAGTAGTTGTGGTGCACAGGCTTAGTTGCTCCGCAGCATGTAGGATCTTCACGGACCGGGGCTCGAACCCATGTCCCCTGCATTGGCAGGCGGATTCTTAACCACTGTGCCACCAGGGAGGTCCATTCCCCCCCCCTCCTTTTATGGTATTTAATTTTCTGTCCTTTGTCTAAATGGATGCTTAGCTTTTATTTTCAGCTTTCCTTCTTTTCAAATATTAATTATGCATCTAGAGATGTAAATTTCCCTTTTAGTTCAGCTCTATTTGTACTCTACAAGTTTTGATATGGAGTACTCTTAATGTTCAAAAAATAATTATATGATAAATGCTTTCTGATTTTCATAGGGTTTTTTAAGCCTTGGGTTATTCAAGAATATAAATTCCTAACATGGAGATTTTTAAGTTATCTCTTTGTTACTGATTTCTAGCTTATGTGCAAAAGAAAAGAGTACTTCAGGTGATTTCAGTTCTTTGAAACTTGTGGCTTGCTTTAATAGTCCAACATGTGGTTAGTTTTCATAAACATTCCATGTGTATTTGAAAAGAATATATATTCCATAATTGTTGGGTATGGGGATATTAAATTAAACTAAGCTTGCTAATCATTTAGGTCTTCTACATACATAGTGATTTATTTGGTTTGGATATTTCAGTTACTTTATTTCCTTAACCTCCAAATCACAAAAACGTATATAAACACATCTTCAGTTTTCCTAAATTTATCTATTTTAATATTTAACAGCTTTTACAAATGTGTGCGTGAATGACTTGTGTTTTTTTACTTACTAATTTTTATTGTGGTAAAATATACATGAAAATGGTAAAAATGGTAAAATTTATGTTACGTACAATTACAATTCAGTGGTGTTAAGTATATTTACAATATTGTGTAACTATCACCACCAGTATCTCCAGAACTTCATCATCCCAAACAGAAACTCTGTACCTGCCATGCGATAATTCCCTATTTTCTTCTTCCCACAGAAGAAGAAACCTGTTAACCTCTTAACCTTTATATTACCTTCTGTCTGTAAGAATTTGCCTATTTTAGATACCTAATATACAGAGAATCATACAGAATTTATTCTTTCTTTCATGTCTGGATTATTTTACTTGGCATAATGTTTTATTTGTTTAAATTTTATTGGAGTATAGTTGCTTTACAATGTTGTGTAGTTTCTGCTGTACAGCAAAATGAATCAGCCATACATATACACATATCCCCTCCCTTTTGGACTTCCTTCCCATTCATGTCAGCACAGTGCATTAAGTAGAGTTCCCTGTGCTATACAGTATGTTCTCATTAGTTGGCATAATGTTTTAGAGGTTCATTAAGTTGTAGCATGTATCAGAACTTCATTTCTTTTTTTTTTTTTTTTTTTTTTTTTTTTGGCGGTACGTGGGCCTCTCACTGTTGTGGCCTCTCCCGTTGTAGAGCACAGGCTCCGGACACACAGGCTCAGCAGCCATGGCTCACGGGCCCAGCCGCTCCGCGGCATGTGGAATCTTCCCAGACTGGGGCATGAACCCGTGTCCCCTGCATCAGCAGGCGGACTCTCAACCACTGCGCCACCAGGGAAGCCCAGAACTTCATTTCTTTTTAAGGCTGAATAATATTCCACTGTATGGTTAACCCACATTTTGTTTATCCATTCCATCTATTGATGGAC
This sequence comes from Aethalodelphis obliquidens, assembly GCF_003676395.1. Classification (NCBI taxonomy): domain Eukaryota; kingdom Metazoa; phylum Chordata; class Mammalia; order Artiodactyla; family Delphinidae; genus Aethalodelphis; species Aethalodelphis obliquidens. The sequence goes on from NW_020837958.1 coordinate 39,213,439, forward strand.
TTTTGGGTTGTTTCCACCTTTCAGCTGTGTGAATACTGCTGCTATAAATGTTGGTGTACCAGTATCAGAGTCCCAGTTTCAATTCCTTTGAGTATATATCCAGGTCTTGAATGGTTTGGTCATACATTGATTCTATACTTAACCTTTTAAAGAACTGCCAAACTGTTCGGGCTACCTGAAAAACAATTCAGAGTAATGATAGTAAAGATGATCCAAAACCTTGGAAATAGAATGGAGAAAATACAAGAAACGTTTAACAAGTACCTAGATGACCTGAAGAGCAAACAAACAATGATGAACAACACAATAAAAGAAATTAAAAATTCTCTAGAAGGAATCAATAGCAGAATAAATGAGGCAGAAGAACGGATAAATGACCTGGAAGATAAAGTAGTGGAAATAACTACCTCAGAGCAAAATAAAGAAAAACAAATGAGAAGAATTGAGGACAGTCTCAGAGACCTCCGGGACAACATTAAACACACCAACGTTCAAATTATAGGGGTCCCAGAAGAGGAAGAGAAAAAGAAAGGGACTGAGAAAATATTTGAAGAGATTATATTTGAAAACTTCCCTAATATGGGAAAGGAAATAGTTAATCAAGTCCAGGAAGCACAGAGTCCCATACAGGATAAATCCAAGGAGAAAGACGCCAAGACACATATTCATCAAACTATCAAAAATTAAATACAAAGAAAACATACTAAAAGCAGCAAGGGAAAAACAACAAATAACATATAAGGGAATCCCCGTCAGGTTAACATAGTAACCAAATTGGCAAAAATTAAAGACAAAGAAAACTTATTGAAAGCAGCAAGGGAAAAACGACAAATAACATACAAGGGAACTCCCATAAGGTTAACAGCTGATTTGTCAGCAGAAACTCTACAAGCCAGAAGGGAGTGGCATGATATACTTAAAGTGATGAAAGGGAAAAACCTACAACCAAGAATACCCAGCAAGGATCTCATTCAGACTTGACGGAGAAATTAAAACCTTTACAGACAAGCAAAAGCTAAGAGAATTCAGCACCACCAAATCAACTTTACAACAAATGCTAAAGGAACTTCTCTAGGCAGGAAACAGAAGAGAAGGAAAAGACCTACAATAACAAACCCAAAACAATTAAGAAAATGGTAATAGGAACATACATGTCGATAACTACCTTAAATGTAAATAGATTAAATACTCCAACCAAAAGGCATAGATTGGCTGAATGGATACAAAGACAAGCCGTGTATATATGCTGTCTACAAGAGACCCACTTCAGACCTAGGGACACATACAGACTGAAAGTGAGGGGATGGAAAAAGATATTCCATACAAATGGAAATCAAAAGAAAGCTGGAGTAGCAATTCTCATGTCAGACAACATAGTCTTTAAAATGAACACTATTACAAGAGACAAAGAAGGACACTACATAATGATCAAGGGATCGATCCAAGAAGAAGATATAACATTTGTAAATATTTATGCACCCAACATAGAAGCACCTCAATACATAAGGCAAATGCTTACAGCCATAAAAGGGGAAATCAACGGTAACACAATCATAGTAGGGGACTTTAACACCCCACTTTCACCAATGGACAGATCATACAAAATGAAAATAAATAAGGAAGCACAAGCTTTAAATGATACATTAAACAAGATGGACTTAATTGATATAGGACATTCCATCCAAAAATAACAGAATATACTTTCTTCTCAAGTGCTCATGGAACATTCTCCAGGATAGATCATATCTTGGGTCACAAATCAAGCCTTGGTAAATTTAAGAAAATTGAAATTGTATCAAGTATCTTTTCCAATCACAACACTATGAGACTACGTATCAATTACAGAAAAAAATCTGTAAAAAGAAATACAAACACATGGAGGCTAAACAGTACACTACTAAATAACCAAGAGATCACTGAAGAAATCAAAGAGGAAATCAAAAAATACCTAGAAACAAATGACAATGAAGAAAACACAACGACCCAAAACCTATGGGGTGCAGCAAAAGCAGTTCTTAAGACGGAAGTTTATAGCAATACATTCCTGCCTCAAGAAACAAGAAACATCTCAAATAAACAATCCTGCCTCAAGAAACATCTCAAATAAACAACAGAACGTTATACCTAAAGCAATTAGAGAAAGAAGGACAAAAAAAACCCCAAAGTTAGCTGAAGGAAAGAAATCATAAATATCAGATCAGAAATAAATGAAAAAGAAATGAAGGAAATGATAGCAAAGATTAGTAAAACTAAAAGCTGGTTCTTTGAGAAGATAAACAAAATTGATAAACCATTAGCCAGACTCATCAAGAAAAAAAGGGAGAAGACTCAAATCAGTAGAATTAGAAATGAAAAAGGAGAAATAACAACTAACTGCAGAAATACAAAGGATCATGAGAGATTACTACAAGCAATTATATGCCAATAAAATGGACAACCTGGAAGAAATGGACAAATTCTTAGAAAAGCACAACCTTCCGAGCCTGAACCAGGAAGAGAGAGAAAATTTAAACAGACCAATGACAAGCACTGAAATTGAGACTGTGATTAAAAATCTTCCAACAAACAAAAGCCCAGGACCAGATGGCTTCACAGACGAATTCCAGCAAACATTTAGAGAAGAGCTAACACCTGTCCTTCTCAAACTCTTCAGATGGTGAAAGATGATGTAAAATCTGAAAGAGAAATTAAGGAAACATTCCCATTTACCACTGCCACAAAAAGAATAAAATACCTAGGAATAAACCTACCTAAGGAGACAAAAGACTTGTATGTATGCAGAAAACTAGAAGACACTGATGAAAGAAATTAAAGATGTTACAAACATGTGGAGAGATATACCATGTTCTTGGATTGGAAGAATCAACATTGTGAAAATGACTATGCTACCCAAAGCATCTACAGATTCAATGCAATCCCTATCAAACTACCAATGGCATTTTTCACAGAACTAGAACAAAAAA